>NC_056458.1:51233954-51261454 GCF_018296145.1 Oncorhynchus tshawytscha | reverse complement strand
ACAGTAGTTTGTGGACACTACAGACAGTAGTTTTGGTGGACACTACAGACAGTAGTTTGTGGACACTACAGACAGTAGTTTGTGGACACTACAGACAGTAGTTTGTGGATACTACAGACAGTAGTTTGTGGACACTACAGACAGTAGTTTGTGGACACTACAGACAGTAGTTTGTGGACACTACAGACAGTAGTTTGTGGACACTACAGACAGACAGAGTTTGTGGACACTACAGACAGTAGTTTGTGGACACTACAGACAGTAGTTTGTGGACACTACAGACAGTAGTTTGTGGACACTACAGACAGTAGTTTGTGGACACTACAGACAGTAGTTTGTGGACACTACAGACAGTAGTTTGTGGACACTACAGACAGTAGTTTGTGGATACTACAGACAGTAGTTTGTGGATACTGCAGACAGTAGTTTGTGGATACTACAGACAGTAGTTTGTGGATACTACAGACAGTAGTTTGTGGATACTACAGACAGTAGTTTGTGGATACTGCAGACAGTAGTTTGTGGATACTACAGACAGTTTGTGGATACTGCAGACAGTAGTTTGTGGATACTGCAGACAGTAGTTTGTGGATACTGCAGACAGTAGTTTGTGGATACTGCAGACAGTAGTTTGTGGATACTGCAGACAGTAGTTTGTGGATACTGCAGATTGTAGTTTGTGGACACTACAGAGAAATCACTTACTGTTACTGGGAGATATCAGTTACTGTTACTGGGAGACATCAGTTACTGTTACTGGGAGACATCAGTTACTGTTACTGGGAGATATCAGTTACTGTTACTGGGAGACATCAGTTACTGTTACTGGGAGATATCAGTTACTGTTACTGGGAGACATCAGTTACTGTTACTGGGAGACATCAGTTACTGTTACTGGGAGATATCAGTTACTGTTACTGGGAGACATCAGTTACCGTTACTGGGAGACATCAGTTACTGTTACTGGGAGACATCAGTTACTGTTACTGGGAGACATCAGTTACTCTTACTGGGAGATATCAGTTATTTTTTTATTTCACCTTTTTTTATCCAGGTTGGCCATTTGAGAACAAGTTCTCATTTCCCATCTCTCTCTGTGAGATATCTGTTGTGTTCTACATTATATAGTATAGTATTGTAACTGTGAGATATCTGTTGTGTTCTACATTATATAGTATAGTATTGTTACTGTGAGATACACACAAGTGTAAGGGGATAAAGAATATATACATAAGGATATATGAATGAGTGATGGTACAGAGCAGCATAGGCAAGATACAGTAGATGATATCGAGTACAGTATATACATATGAGATGAGTATGTAAACCAAGTGGCATAGTTAAAGTGGCTAGTGATACATGTATTACATAAAGATGCAGTAGATGACATAGAGTACAGTATATATGTATACATATGAGATGAATAATGTAGGGTATGTAAACATCATATTAGGTAGCATTGTTTAAAGTGGCTAGTGATATAGTTTACATCATTTCCCATCAACTCCCATTATTAAAGTGGCTGGAGTTGAGTCAGTGTGTTGGCAGCAGCCACTCAATGTTAGTGGTGGCTGTTTAACAGTCTGATGGCCTTGAGATAGCAGCTGTTTTTCAGTCTCTCGGTCCCAGCTTTGATGCACCTGTACTGACCTCGCCTTCTGGATGATAGCGGGGTGAACAGGCAGGGGCTCGGGTGGTTGTTGTCCTTGATGATCTTTATGGCCTTCCTGTGACATCGGGTGGTGTAGGTGTCCTGGAGGTTAGGGAGTTTGCCCCTGGTGATACGTTGTGCAGACCTCACTACCCTCTGGAGAGCCTTACGGTTGTGGGCGGAGCAGTTGCCGTACCAGGCGGTGATACAGCCCGACAGGATGCTCTCAATTGTGCATCTGTAGATGTTTGTGAGTGCTTTTGGTGACAAGCCGAATTTCTTCAGCCTCCTGAGGTTGAAGAGGCGCTGCTGCGCCTTCTTCACGATGCTGTCTGTGTGGGTGGACCAATTCAGTTTGTCTGTGATGTGTACGCCGAGGAACTTAAAACTTACTACCCTCTCCACTACTGTTCCATCGATGTGGATGGGGGGGTGTTCCCTCTGCTGTTTCCTGAAGCCCACAATCATCTCCTTAGTTTTGTTGACGTTGAGGGTGAGGTTATTTTCCTGACACCACACTCCGAGGGCCCTCACCTCCTCCCTGTAGGCCGTCTCGTCGTTGTTTGTAATCAAGCCTACCAATGTTGTGTCGTCCACAAACTTGATGATTGAGTTGGAGGCGTGCGTGGCAGCGCTGTCGTTGGTGAGCAGGGAGTACAGGAGAGGGCTCAGAACGCACCCTTGTGGGGCCCCAGTGTTGAGGATCAGCGGGGTGGAGATGTTGCTGCCTACCCTCACCACCTGGGGGCGGCCCATCAGGAAGTCCAGAACCCAGTTGCACAGGGTGGGGTCTAGACCCAGGGTCTGGAGCTTGATGACGAGCTTGGAGGGCACTATGGTGTTAAATGCCGAGCTGTAGTCGATGACCAGCATTCTCACATAGGTATTCCTCTTGTCCAGATGGGTTCAGGCAGTGTGCAGTGTGGTTGAGATTGCATCGTCTGTGGACCTATTTGGGTGTTAAGCAAATTGGAGTGGGTCTAGGGTGTCAGGTAGGGTGGAGGTGATATGGTCCTTGACTAGTCTCTCAAAGCACTTCATGATGACGGAACTGAGTGCTACGGGGCGGTAGTCGTTTAGCTCAGTTACCTTAGCTTTCTTGGGAACAGGAACAATGGTGGCCCTCTTGAAGCATGTGGGAACAACAGACTGGGATAGGGATTGATTGAATATGTCCGTAAACACACCAGCCAGCTGGTCTGCGCATGCTCTGAGGGTGCGGCTGGGGATGCCGTCTGGGCCTGCAGCCTTGCAAGGGTTGACACGTTTAAATGTTTTCCTCACGTCGGCTGCAGTGAAGGAGAGTCCGCATGTTTTGGTTGCGGGCCGTGTCAATGGCACTGTATTGTCCTCAAAGTGGGCAAAAAAGTTATTTAGTCTGCCTGGGAGCAAGACATTCTGGTCCGTGACGGGGCTGGTTTTCTTTTTGTAATCCGTGATTGACTGTAGACCCTGCCACATACCTCTTGTGTCTGAGCCGTTGAATTGAGATTCTACTTTGTCTCTATACTGACGCTTAGCTTGTTTGATTGCTTTGCGGAGGGAATAGCTACACTGTTTGTATTCTGTCATGTTACCAGTCAACTTGCCCTGATTAAAAGCAGTGGTTCGCGCTTTCAGTTTCACGCTAATGTTGCCATCAATCCACGGTTTCTGGTTTGGGAATGTTTTAATCGTTGCTATGGGAACGACATCTTCAACGCACGTTCTAATGAACTCGCTCACCGAATCAGCGTATTCATCAATGTTGTTGTCTGACGCAATACGAAACATATCCCAGTCCACGTGATGGAAGCAGTCTTGGAGTGTGGAATCAGCTTGGTCAGACCAGCGTTGGACAGACCTCAGCGTGGGAGCTTCTTGTTTTAGTTTCTGTCTGTAGGCAGGGATCAACAAAATGGAGTCGTGGTCAGCTTTTCCGAAAGGAGAGCGGGGCAGGGCCTTATATGCGTCGCGGAAGTTGGAATAGCAATGATCCAAGGTTTTTCCAGCCCTGGTTACGCAATCGATATGCTGATACAATTTAGGGAGTCTTGTTTTCAGATTAGCCTTGTTAAAATCCCCAGCTACAATGAATGCAGCCTCAGGATATATGGATTCCAGTTTGCAAAGAGTCAAATAAAGTTTGTTCAGAGCCATCGATGTGTCTGCTTGGGGGGGAATATATACGGCTGTGATTATAATCAAAGAGAATTCCCTTGGTAGATAATGCGGTCGACATTTGATTGTGAGGAATTCTAAATCAGGTGAACAGAAGGACTTGAGTTCATGTATGTTGTTGTGGCCACACCACGTCTCGTTAACCATGAAGCATATGCCCCCGCCCCTCTTCTTACCAGAAAGATGTTTGTTTCTGTCGGCGCGATACGTGGAGAAACCAGCTGGCTGCACCGACTCCGATAGCGTCTCTCCAGTGAGCCATGTTTCCGTGAAGCAAAGAACGTTACAGTCTCTGATGTCCCTCTGGAATGCTACCCTTGCTCGGATTTCATCAACCTTGTTGTCAAGAGACTGGACATTGGCGAGAAGAATGCGAGAAGAATGCTAGGGAGTGGTGCACGATGTGCCGTCTCCGGAGTCTGACCAGAAGACCGCTTCGTTTCCCCCTTTTACGAAGTCGTTTTTTTGGGTCGCCGGCTGGGATCCATTCCGTTGTCCTGGGTGAAAGGCAGAACACAGGATCCGCTTCGCGAAAGTCATATTCTTGGTCGTACTGATGGTGAGTTGACGCTGCTCTTATATTCAGTAGTTCTTCTCGACTGTATGTAATGAAACCTAAGATGACCTGGGGTACTAGTGTAAGAAATATGTCGGCGCCGGAAGTTCAATTCAATGGGCTTTATTACCGTGGGAAACATATGTTAACATTGCCAAATGGAGTGAAATAGATAATATACAAAAGTGAAATAAGCAATACAAATGAACAGTAAACATCACACTCAGAAGTTCCAAAAGAATAAAGACATTTCAAATGTCATATTATATATATATATACAATGTTGTATATATACGATGTGCAAATAGTAAAAAAAAAAAAAAAAGTACAAAAGGGAAAATAAATAAGCATAAATATGGGTTGTATTTACAATGGTGTTTTGTTCTTCACTGGTTGCCCTTTTCTTGTGGCAACAGGTCACAAATCTCGCTGTTGTGATGGCACACTGTGGTACTTCACCCAGTAGATATGGGAGTTTATCAAAGTTGGATTTGATTTCAAATTCTTTGTGGATCTGTGTAATCTTAGGAAAATACGTGTCTCTAATATGGTCATACATTTGGCAGGAGGTTAGGAAGTGCAGCTCAGTTTCCACCTCAGTTTCCACCTCATTTTGTGGGCAGTGAGCACATAGCCTGTCTTCTCTTGAGAGCCATGTCTGCCTACGGCGGCCTTTCTCAATAGCATGGCTATGCTCACTGAGTCTGTACATAGTCAAAGCTTTCCTTATTTTTGTGTCAGTCATAGTGGTCAGGTATTCTGCCACTGTGTACTCTCTGTTTAAGACAAAATAGCATTCTAGTTTACTCTGTTTTTTGTTAATTGTTTCCAATGTGTTAAGTAATTATCTTTTTGTTTTCTCATGATTTGATTGGGTCTAATTGTGCTGCTGTCCTGGGGCTCTGTGGGGTGTGTTTGTGAACAGGGCGCCAGGACCAGCTTGCTTAGGGGACTCTTCTCCAGGTTCATCTCAATTCAATTCAATTCAATTCAAGGGCTTTATTGGCATGGGAAACATGTGTTAACATTGCCAAAGCAAGTGAAAGCATCTCTCTGTAGGTGATGGCTTTGTTATGGAAGGTTTGGCAATCCTTCTTTTTAGGTGGTTTTAGAATTTAACGGCTCTTTTCTGGATTTTGATAATTAGCGGCTATTGGCCTAATTCTGCTCTGTCTGAATTATTTGGTGTTTTACGTTGTACATGGAGGACATTTTGTAGTTGGTGAATTCTTGGTTGGATCCCAGACCTCACAAGCATTTTTATTTTATTTCACCTTTATTTAACCAGGTAGGCTAGTTGAGAACACCTTTATTTAACCAGGTAGGCTAGTTGAGAACAAGTTCTTATTTACAACTGCGACCTGGCCAAGATAAATCCTCTTAAGGAGGCTGCGAATTTTCGCAGCTTTTTGTTAAAAATCGCGCAACATTTCAGCGCCCTGCTACTCATGCCAGGAATATAGTATATGCATATGATTACTGTGTGTGTATAGAAAACACTCTGAAGTCTCTAAAACTGGTTAAATCGTGTCTGTGGCTATAACAGAACGTGTTTAGGAGTCAAAACCCTTCGAAAAACTGGTCACTAAAAAAAAAAAATAATATCCATCCGCCAGTCATTGCGTTGCCTAAGGCGAAGGAAAATACTTATCAAGCCCCTGTAAACGCCTACAGCTTCCACACGATGTCGCCAATGCTGTCATTTTGGGCCTACTTTATCCTTGGTTTGGAAACGTGACGTGTTTCCTTTCTTTGGGCTCACTCCACAGGATGTTTTGAAAGTGAAAACATGGACGACGATTTCAAGACTTGCTGCTATCGAATACAGATCGCCCGTGATCAATCTAATAGACTATTAACGTTTATTAATACCTAAAGTTGGTTTAGAAAAGCAATTTGAAGTGATTTGTAAAAGTTTATAGGTAACTTTTGTAATTTTAAAAAGTGACGTTGCGTCATGTGAAGGGGCATTTTTCTGGATCAGACCGGTCGTCAGCAAATCACATTTTGGGTATACAATGACGGATTTAATCGGGAAAAAGACCCAATTGTGATGTTTATGTGACATATAGGAGTGCCAAGAAAGAAGCTCGTCAAAGGTAATGAATGTTTTATATTTTATTTCTGCGTTTTGGGTAGCGCCGGCTACCGCTGAATCTGTTGTTTTGTTGACGGTCTGGTATTGGGGGGGGTGCATGCTATCACATATTCGCTTCTCATGCTTTCGCCGAAAAGCATTTTACAAATCTGACTCGGTGGCTAGATTCACAAAGAGTGTAGCTTTAATTCACTACCTTGCATTTGTGTTTTAATGAAAGTTTGAGTTTTATCGAAAACGATCAGTGGCGCTCTAAAATATCCGCTGATTACCCGCTGATTTGATCCCACCGAGGGAACATCCTCCCTAAGAAGATTTATAAAGCAAAGCAGTTCAACACAAACAACAACACAGAGTTACACATAAACAAACGTACAGTCAATAACACAATAGAAATAATAATACAGTAGAAAAACAAGTCTATATACAGTGTGTGCAAATGGAGTAAGATAAGGGAGGTAAGGCAATAAATAGACTGTAGTTACAATTTAGCAATTAAACACTGGAATGGTAGATGTGCTGAATATGAATGTGCAAGTAGAGATACTGGGGTGCAAAAGAGCAAAAACAAATAAATAAATAACAATATGGGGATGAGGTAGTTGGATGGGCTATTTACAGATGGGCTATGTACAGATGTACAGGTGCAATGGTCGGTAAGCTGCTCTGACATCTGGTGCTTAAAGTTAGTGAGGGAGATATAAGTCTTCAGCTTCAGTGATTTTTGCAATTCGTTCCAGCCATTGGCAGCAGAGAACTGGAAGGAGAGGCAGCCAAATGAGGAGTTGGCTTTTGGGGGTGACCAGTGAAATATACCTGCTGGAGCGCGAGTTGCCAGTGAGCTGAGAGGCGGAGCTTTACCTAGCAAAGACTTATAGATGACCTGGAGCTTGACCTGGGTTTGGCGACAAATATGAAGCGAGGGTCAGCCAACGAGAGCATATAGGTCGCAGTGGGGGGTAGTATAGTTTACTTATTTATTTTACCTTTATTTAACTAGGCAGTTAACCTCTCTAAAGCTCAGAAATAGAGATAAAATGAATCCCTTACCTTTGATGATCTTCATATGGTGGCAATCAGAAGACATTCATTTACTCAAGAAATGTTCCTTTTGTTTGATGAAGTCTCTTTATATCCAAAAACCTCTGTTTTGTTAGCGCATTTTCTTCAGTAATCCACAGGCTCAAACTCAGTCAAAATAATCAGACAAAAAATCCAAATTGTATCCGTAAAGTTCATAGAAACATGTCAAACGATGTTTATATTCAATCTTCAGGTTGTTTTTTAGCCTAAATGATCTATAATACTTCAACCGGACAATAACGTTGTCAATATAAAATATAAAAAAACTCTGCGTCACATTAGGGTCCACTCGTTCAGACTGGTCTTACTTATAAGAATAAAGCCTGAAACGATATCTAAAGACCGTTGACATCTAGTGGAAATGCAAATGGAAAAAAAAACTGCAAATGGAGTCCTAAGTCATAAGTCAATGGATACTGTTATGGCATGGAATAGAAAACTACAAAAACAAAAACAAAACTACCTCCTGAATGGATTCTTCTCAGGTTTTCGCCATTAGTTCTGTTATACTCACAGACACTATTTTAACAGTTTTGGACACTTTGGGGTGTTTTCCTTCCAAATCTACATCATATCTTCTGGGCCCGAGTAGCAGGCCGTTTAATTTGGGCATGCTTTTAATCCAAAATTCTGAATGCTGCCCCCTACCCTAGAGAGGTTAAGAATAAATTCTTATTTTCAATGACGGCCTAGGAACAGTGGGTTAACCGCCTTGTTCAGGGGCAGAACAACAGATTTGTACCGTGTCAGCTCTGGGATTTTGAGCTTGCAACCTTCCGGTTACTAGTCCAACGCTCTAACCACTAGGCTACCCTGCACTATATAGCCCTAATATGTGGCTTTGGTGACAAAACGGATGGCACTGTGATAGACTGCATCCAATTGGCTGAGTAGAGTGTTGGAAGCTATTTTGTAGATGACATCGCCGAAGTCGAGGATCGGTAGGATAGTCAGTTTTACTTGGGTAAATTTGGCGGCATGAGTGAAGGATGCTTTGTTGCGAAATAGAATGCCGATTCTAGATTTGATTTTGGATTGGAGATTTTTTATGTAAGTCTGGAAGGAGAGTTTACAGTATAACCAGACACCTAGGTATTTGTAGTTTGAAATTGTCTACATATTCTAAGTCAGAACCGTCCAGAGTAGTGATGTTGGACAGGCGGGCAGATGCAGGCAGCGGTCGGTTGAAGAGCATGCATTTAGTTAATTAACACAGTGTCCAAAGAAGGGCCAGAAGTATACAGAATGGTGTTGTCTACGTAGAGGTTGATCACAGACTCACCAGCAGCAAGAGCTACATCATTGATGTATACTCGCCAATTCGTATATATGTATATGTTGAAGAGGGTGGGGCTTAAGCTGCATCCCTGTCTCACACCACGGCCCTGTGGGAAGAAATGTAGTTTTTTTTGCCAATTTTAACTGCACACTTGTTTTTTGTACATGGATTTTATAATGTCATATATTTCATGTTTTTCCTCCCAAACACCACTTTCCATCAATTTGTATAGCAGACCCTCATCCCAAATTGAGTAAAAAAAATACAAATGTATTCAACAAAGCTTGATAATTATTTACATTTGTTTTGGTTTGTTTGGTTGTCAATTAGGTTGTGGAGGATGAATATGTGGTCAGTTGTACGGTAATTTGGTTGAGTACTTTGCTCATTTGCTCAGTACGTTGTTTTCATTGAGGAAATGTATGTGTCTGATGTAATGATAATGCAGAGGATTTCCCCAAGGTTGCTGTTGACGCATATCCCACAATAGTTATTGGGGTCAAATTTCTCTCTGTTTCTCTCTGTTTCCCTCTGTTTCTCTGTTCCTCTCTGTTTCTCTGTTTCTCTCTCTGTTTCTGTTCCTCTCTGTTTCTCTGTTCCTCTCTGTTTCTCTGTTTCTCTCTCTGTTTCTGTTCCTCTCTGTTTCTCTGTTTCTCTCTGTTTCCCTCTGTTTCTCTGTTCCTCTCTGTTTCTGTTCCTCTCTGTTTCTCTGTTTCTCTCTCTGTTTCTCTCTGTTTCTGTTTCTCTCTGTTTCTCTCTGTTTCTCTCTCTGTTTCTCTGTCTGTTTCTCTCTGTTTCTCTCTCTGTTTCTCTCTCTGTTTCTCTCTCTGTTTCTCTCTGTTTCTCTCTGTTTCTCTCTCTGTTTCTCTGTTTCTCTCTCTGTTTCTCTGTCTGTTTCTCTCTGTTTCTCTCTCTGTTTCTCTCTCTGTTTCTCTCTCTGTTTCTCTGTTTCTCTCTCTGTTTCTCTGTTTCTCTCTCTGTTTCTCTGTTTCTCTCTCTGTTTCTCTGTTTCTCTCTCTGTTTCTCTCTCTGTTTCTCTCTGTTTCTCTCTGTTTCTCTCTGTTTCTCTCTCTGTTTCTCTGTTTCTCTCTCTGTTTCTCTGTTTCTCTCTCTGTTTCTCTGTTTCTCTCTCTGTTTCTCTGTTTCTCTCTCTGTTTCTCTGTTTCTCTCTCTGTTTCTCTCTCTGTTTCTCTGTTTCTCTCTGTTTCTCTCTGTTTCTCTCTCTGTTTCTCTCTCTGTTTCTCTCTCTGTTTCTCTCTCTGTTTCTCTCTGTTTCTCTCTGTGTTTCTCTCTGTTTCTCTCTCTGTTTCTCTGTTTCTCTCTCTGTTTCTCTCTCTGTTTCTCTCTGTTTCTCTCTGTTTCTCTCTCTGTTTCTCTGTTTCTCTCTGTTTCTCTCTCTGTTTCTCTGTTTCTCTCTCTGTTTCTCTCTCTGTTTCTCTCTCTGTTTCTCTCTGTTTCTCTCTCTGTTTCTCTCTCTGTTTCTCTCTCTGTTTCTCTCTGTTTCTCTCTCTGTTTCTCTCTCTGTTTCTCTCTCTGTTTCTCTCTGTTTCTCTCTCTGTTTCTCTCTCTGTTTCTCTGTTTCTCTCTCTGTTTCTCTCTCTGTTTCTCTCTGTTTCTCTCTGTTTCTCTCTGTTTCTCTCTCTGTTTCTCTGTTTCTCTCTGTTTCTCTCTCTGTTTCTCTGTTTCTCTCTCTGTTTCTCTCTCTGTTTCTCTCTCTGTTTCTCTCTCTGTTTCTCTCTGTTTCTCTCTGTTTCTCTCTGTTTCTCTCTCTGTTTCTCTGTTTCTCTCTCTGTTTCTCTGTTTCTCTCTCTGTTTCTCTCTGTTTCTCTCTCTGTTTCTCTCTCTGTTTCTCTCTCTGTTTCTCTCTCTGTTTCTCTCTGTTTCTCTCTGTTTCTCTCTGTTTCTCTCTCTGTTTCTCTCTGTTTCTCTCTCTGTTTCTCTGTTTCTCTCTGTTTCTCTCTCTGTTTCTCTGTTTCTCTCTGTTTCTGTTTCTCTCTGTTTCTCTGTTTCTCTCTGTTTCTGTTTCTCTCTGTTTCTCTCTCTGTTTCTCTGTTTCTCTCTGTTTCTGTTTCTCTCTCTGTTTCTCTGTTTCTCTCTCTGTTTCTCTGTTTCTCTCTCTGTTTCTCTCTGTTTCTCTCTCTGTTTCTCTCTGTTTCTCTCTCTGTTTCTGTTTCTCTCTGTTTCTCTCTCTGTTTCTCTCTCTGTTTCTCTCTCTGTTTCTCTCTCTGTTTCTCTCTCTCTCTGTTTCTCTCTGTTTCTCTCTCTGTTTCTCTCTCTGTTTCTCTCTCTCTCTGTTTCTCTCTGTTTCTTTCTCTGTTTCTCTCTCTGTTTCTCTCTCTGTTTCTCTCTCTGTTTCTCTCTCTCTCTGTTTCTCTCTCTCTCTGTTTCTCTCTGTTTCTCTCTGTTTCTCTCTCTGTTTCTCTCTCTGTTTCTCTCTCTCTCTGTTTCTCTCTGTTTCTCTCTCTGTTTCTCTCTCTCTCTGTTTCTCTCTGTTTCTCTCTCTGTTTCTCTCTGTTTCTCTCTCTGTTTCTCTCTGTTTCTCTCTCTGTTTCTCTCTCTGTTTCTCTCTGTTTCTCTCTCTGTTTCTCTCTGTTTCTCTCTCTGTTTCTCTCTCTGTTTCTCTCGACAGATTGTTTTCCTGCGACTGGCTTTTCTCACCTGTGTGTGTGTGTGTGTGTGTGTGTGTGTGTGTGTGTGTGTGTGTGTGTGTGTGTGTGTTTCACACCTATCAGTATGCCACTGGAGTGATAGATGAGTGCTTGGTATCTGACTGACTGGCTGTCTGACTTGCTGTCTGATTTGCTTACTAGTAGTTACATAATCATTCCTCAGACAGAGATGAATAGTTGTTTTGTGCTTACGGTGAAATATGTTGTATATCGCAGATCAACCAATAACAAGTCTGTTTGTCCTTCTCTTCAATACAGTTGCATATTGTTCATGTTTCTTCACCCTAATCCCTCCCCCTTGTCATCGGCCATCTCTCCTAGCTGCCACCCCCCCCCCCTTCCTTCTCTCCTCTCTTCCCTGTCACAGGGAGAGGGCCATTATAGACCATTAAGGTCCCAGTCCTGATAGACAGAGTGACAGGAGAGGAGAGGAGGAGGAGGAGGATGGGAGGAGGAGGAGGAGGAGGATGGGAGGAGGAGGGGGAGGAGGAGGAGGGGGAGGGGAGAAGGGGAGGAGAGGAGGAGGAGGAGTTGTGATGGACATAATGCTAAGTTGTGGGAATATAGGTTTTTGACTTCCCATTGGTTGTGGTAACAAAGTCATACTTTTTAAATGTTCTGAGAAAGGAAAGCTTCCCATTTGAAAGGAACATTTTGCCTCTTCTGGAAACATTCATTTTTAGGTTGCAAGGAGGTTACAATGTTTCCGTGAGCATTGCAGGGAGGTTACAATGTTTCCGTGAGCGTTGCAGGGAGGTTACCATGTTTCTGTGAGCGTTGCAGGGAGGTTACCATGTTTCTGTGAGCGTTGCAGGGAGGTTACCATGTTTCTGTGAGCGTTGCAGGGAGGTTACCATGTTTCTGTGAGCGTTGCAGGGAGGTTACCATGTTTCTGTGAGCGTTGCAGGGAGGTTACCATGTTTCTGTGAGCGTTGCAGGGAGGTTACCATGTTTCTGTGAGCGTTGCAGGGAGGTTTTATTAACGTTCTGAGAACGGGAAATGATAGATGATTTATTTTGAGAACATGTTTGAATAAGAATTTTAATAATACTGCTAGCTTAGTTTGGGTAAACAGTGTTGAACTCCACGCACAGATAGGACACATAGATATGAATTTGCATAGGCATTAGTCATGCGAACACATTCATTTTTCATTGTGACACGGCATCAGTGAGATTCAAACTTAATTATCTTCTGTTCTCTGTTCTTTAGTCTTCCACCAGGACTAGTCTGTTCAAACAGACACCATTTCAAAGGAAACAGACACCATTTCAAAGGAAACAGACACCATTTCAAAGGAAACAGACACCATTTCAAAGGGAACAGACACCATTTCAAAGGGAACAGACACCATTTCAAAGGGAACAGACACCATTTCAAAGGAAACAGACACCATTTCAAAGGAAACAGACACCATTTCAAAGGAAACAGACACCATTTCAAAGGGAACAGACACCATTTCAAAGGGAACAGACACCATTTCAAAGGGAACAGACACCATTTCAAAGGAAACAGACACCATTTCAAAGGAAATCAACAGACACCATTTCAAAGGAAACAGACACCATTTCAAAGGAAATCAACAGACACCATTACAAAGGAAGCAGAAACTCATTAATATTAGTGGGTGCGGCCAACACACCTGAACCCTTTACAATATTAAAGATAGAGATGTTTTGTTTAACTTGAGAATAGAATGTGTATGTTTTTTTTTTTTAAATATCGATCTTAGAACATTTTTTTAACGTTACTAATGGTTTCTTACTGACGTTTTCTTACTGTTCTGAGAAAATGACTTTAACATGAACCATGAGAACCTTTAGGAAACGTTATGCTGAAGTACTGAAATTCTCACCTAAGAAACATGGTTCTCAGAACGTTATATGCTAGCTGGGTATCCTAAACCATTCCCAGAATGTAAGGTAGTATACAAAACAACCATAGGACCACCACACTCTCTCCAATCTCTAAGAAACATGGTTCTCAGAACGTTATATGCTAGCTGGGAGAAGTGTGCAGTGAGAAGTTTGGGTGATTCATATTTTGGGTAATGGTAAGATAATGAGGGAGGTCTGTTGATAACTTATTTGGGGTAATGGTAAGGGAAGGACATAAAGCTGATTTGGAGAGAGTTACGAACAGGAGCTGATTTGGAGAGAGTTAGGAACAGCAGCTGATTTGGAGAGAGGAGGAGGAGGAGGAGGTGATGGTTGGGGGGCTCTGATTTAGGGAGAGCAGCTGACCAGACAGAACACACAACAGCTGTGGAACAACATTGCCTCTGTACTGACGGGATGTAAGTGAGTTCCTAAAGTAGGACAGGACAACGTAGAGTAGAGCAATCCTCAGCTAACCTACAGCCTACAGACCTGAAACTTCACTGGATCAAAACTGCTGACAAAGGAAGAGTTGGTAGAGGGACGTGTGTGTGTGTGTGTGTGTGTGTGTGTGTGTGTGTGTGTGTGTGTGTGTGTGTGTGTGTGTGTGTCGAAATGGTTATGTGGCTGTCTTCATAGGAGAATACTTTTTGGTTCCAGATAGATCTCTCTTTGGTTCCAGATACAGCTCTTTGTGGTTCCAGGTAGAACCAAAATGTGGTTCTTCAAAGGGTTCTCCTATTGGATCTAGATAGCACATTTTGTCCCTCAGTACACACACTCATGCCTCTACACACACATCTATGTGAAGTATGTCTGTAACGTCACTGTAGGTTAGTTGAGGATTGTTACTGCTGTCTCAGTAACATGTGATCAATACACTGCTGTCTCAGTAACATGTGATCAATATACTGCTGTCTCAGTAACATGATCATTATACTGCTGTCTCAGTAACATGTGATCAATACACTGCTGTCTCAGTAACATGATCAATATCCTGCTGTCTCAGTAACATGTGATCAATACACTGCTGTCTCAGTAACATGATCAATATACTGCTGTCTCAGTAACATGATCATTATACTGCTGTCTCAGTAACATGATCAATATACTGCTGTCTCAGTAACATGTGATCAATATACTGCTGTCTCAGTAACATGTGATCAATACACTGCTGTCTCAGTAACATGATCAATATACTGCTGTCTCAGTAACATGATCATTATACTGCTGTCTTAGTAACATGTGATCAATACACTGCTGTCTCAGTAACATGTGATCAATATACTACTGTCTCAGTAACATGATCAATATACTGCTGTCTCAGTAAGATGTGATCAATATACTGCTGTCTCAGTAACATGATCAATATACTGCTGTCTCAGTAACATGTGATCAATATACTGCTGTCTCAGTAACATGATCAATATACTGCTGTCTCAGTAACATGTGATCAATATACTGCTGTCTCAGTAACATGTGATCAATACACTGCTGTCTCAGTAACATGTGATCAATATACTGCTGTCTCAGTAACATGTGATCAATATACTGCTGTCTCAGTAACATGTGATCAATACACTGCTGTCTCAGTAACATGATCAATATACTGCTGTCTTAGTAACATGTGATCAATATACTGCTGTCTCAGTAACATGATCAATATACTGCTGTCTCAGTAACATGTGATCAATATACTGCTGTCTCAGTAACATGATCAATATACTGCTGTCTCAGTAACATGATCAATATACTGCTGTCTCAGTAACATGATCAATATACTGCTGTCTCAGTAACATGTGACCAATACACTGCTGTCTCAGTAACATGTGATCAATATACTGCTGTCTCACTAACATGATCAATATACTGCTGTCTCAGTAACATGTGATCAATATACTGCTGTCTCAGTAACATGTGATCAATATACTGCTGTCTCAGTAACATGTGATCAATATACTGCTGTCTCAGTAACATGATCAATATACTGCTGTCTCAGTAACATGATCAATATACTGCTGTCTCAGTAACATGTGATCAATACACTGCTGTCTCAGTAACATGTGATCAATATACTGCTGTCTCAGTAACATGATCAATATACTGCTGTCTCAGTAACATGTGATCAATATACTGCTGTCTCAGTAACATGTGATCAATATACTGCTGTCTCAGTAACATGTGATCAATACACTGCTGTCTCAGTAACATGTGATCAATATACTGCTGTCTCAGTAACATGTGATCAATACACTGCTGTCTCAGTAACATGATCAATATACTGCTGTCTTAGTAACATGTGATCAATATACTGCTGTCTCAGTAACATGATCGATGTACTGCTGTCTCAGTAACATGTGATCAATATACTGCTGTCTCAGTAACATGATCAATATACTGCTGTCTCAGTAACATGATCAATATACTGCTGTCTCAGTAACATGATCAATATACTGCTGTCTCAGTAACATGTGACCAATACACTGCTGTCTCAGTAACATGATCAATATACTGCTGTCTCACTAACATGATCAATATACTGCTGTCTCAGTAACATGATCAATATACTGCTGTCTCAGTAACATGTGATCAATACACTGCTGTCTTAGTAACATGTGATCAATACACTGCTGTCTCAGTAACATGTGATCAATATACTGCTGTCTCAGTAACATGATCAATATACTGCTGTCTCAGTAACATGATCAATATACTGCTGTCTCAGTAACATGATCAATATACTGCTGTCTCAGTAACATGATCAATATACTGCTGTCTCAGTAACATGATCAATATACTGCTGTCTCAGTAACATGATCAATATACTGCTGTCTCAGTAACATGATCAATATACTGCAGTCTCAGTAACATGATCAATATACTGCTGTCTCAGTAACATGATCATTATACTGCTGTCTTGGGGGGTAGTGAGAAAGAGAGGAAGAGAGAGAGACAGAGAGGAAGTGAGAGAGACAGAGAGGAAGTGAGAGAGACAGAGAGGAAGTGAGAGAGACAGAGTGGAAGTGAGAGAGACAGAGAGAGGGAGTGAGAGAGACAGAGTGGAAGTGAGAGAGACAGAGATGAAGTGAGAGAGACAGAGAGAGGGAGTGAGAGAGACAGAGAGGAAGTGAATGAGACAGAGAGGAAGTGAGAGAGACAGAGAGGAAGTGAGAGAGACAGAGAGGAAGTGAGAGAGACAGAGAGGAAGTGAGAGAGACAGAGAGGAAGTGAGAGAGACAGAGAGGAAGTGAGAGAGACAGAGAGGAAGTGAGAGAGACAGAGAGGAAGTGAGAGAGACAGAGGAAGTGAGAGAGACAGAGAGGAAGTGAGAGAGACAGAGTGGAAGTGAGAGCGGCAGAGTGGAAGTGAGAGAGACAGAGAGGAAGTGAGAGAGACAGAGAGGAAGTGAGAGAGACAGAGAGGAAGTGAGAGAGACAGAGGAAGTGAGAGAGACAGAGAGGAAGTGAGAGAGACAGAGTGGAAGTGAGAGCGGCAGAGTGGAAGTGAGAGAGACAGAGATGAAGTGAGAGACACAGAGAGAGGGTGTGAGAGAGAGTAAATGCATATGTAAGCCTACGTTCCACAATAAAGCTCTTTTTAATTTCCCTGTCAGAGCAGTAGGCTTGTCTGTAATTGCTATGCCCCGAGTGTGTGTGTGTGTGTGTGTGTGTGTGTGTCTGCTATCATGTCTCTATACTCCTCTGTTCTCTCTGAGGAAGTGTGTGTTCATTCTCTGTGAATGAACTCTATAACAGGTGATTCTCTCTCTCCATAAAGCCTGTGTTAATTCCTGTTATTATGGCTGTGACTCCCCTGCTCCCTCATGAATATGGATGTTATCATGTTGACAAAGACAAATGAGGAGCTTATGCTAATGAGAGTGTTTTCATCCTGTCTGTCTGTCTGTGTGTGTGTGTGTGTGTGTGTGTGTGTGTGTGTGTGCTGGTATTGTCTAGTCTTGTAGAGTGGATCCCTATGGCACCCTATCCCCTATATAGTATGTGTGCTGGTATTGTCTAGTCTTGTAGAGTGGATCCTATTTCATTCAAAGTGTGTGTCCCAAATGTCTCTCTATTCCCTATATAGTGCACTACTTTAGACCAGATCCCTATGGCACCCTATTCCCTATATAGTGCACTACTTTAGACCAGAGCCCTATGGAACCCTATTCCTTATATATATATATAGTGTACTACTTTAGACCAGAGCCCTATGGCTCCTCATTCCCTATATAGTGCACTACAATAGACCAGAGCCCTATGGCACCCTATTCCCTATATAGTGCACTTCTTTAGACCAGAGCCCTTCAAGAGGGCCACCATTGTTCCTGTTCCCAAGAAAGCTAAGGTAACTGAGCTAAACGACTACCGCCCGTAGCACTCACATCCGTCATCATGAAGTGCTTTGAGAGACTAGTCAAGGACCATATCACCTCCACCCTACCTGACACCCTTGACCCACTCCAATTTGCTTACCGCCCAAATAGGTCCACAGACGATGCAATCTCAACCACACTGCACACTGCCCTAACCCATCTGGACAAGAGGAATACCTATGTGAGAATGCTGTTCATCGACTACAGCTCGGCATTCAACACCATAGTACCCTCCAAGCTCGTCATCAAGCTCGAGACCCTGGGTCTCGACCCCGCCCTGTGCAACTGGGTACTGGACTTCCTGACGGGCCGCCCCCAGGTGGTGAGGGTAGGCAACAACATCTCCTCCCCGCTGATCCTCAACACTGGGGCCCCACAAGGGTGCGTTCTGAGCCCTCTCCTGTACTCCCTGTTCACCCACGACTGCGTGGCCATGCACGCCTCCAACTCAATCATCAAGTTTGCGGACGACACAACAGTGGTAGGCTTGATTACCAACAACGACGAGACGGCCTACAGGGAGGAGGTGAGGGCCCTCGGAGTGTGGTGTCAGGAAAATAACCTCACACTCAACGTCAACAAAACTAAGGAGATGATTGTGGACTTCAGGAAACAGCAGAGGGAACACCCCCATCCACATCGATGGAACAGTAGTGGAGAGGGTAGCAAGTTTTAAGTTCCTCGGCATACACATCACAGACAAACTGAATTGGTCCACTCACACAGACAGCATCGTGAGGAAGGCGCAGCAGCGCCTCTTCAACCTCAGGAGGCTGAAGAAATTTGGCTTGTCACCAAAAGCACTCACAAACTTCTACAGATGCACAATCGAGAGCATCCTGGCGGGCTGTATCACCGCCTGGTATGGCAACTGCACCGCCCTCAACCGTAAGGCTCTCCAGAGGGTAGTGAGGTCTGCACAACGCATCACCGGGGGCAAACGACCTGCCCTCCAGGACACCTACACCACCCGATGCTACAGGAAGGCCATAAAGATCATCAAGGACATCAACCACCCGAGCCACTGCCTGTTCACCCCGCTGTCATCCAGAAGGCGAGGTCAGTACAGGTGCATCAAAGCTGGGACCGAGAGACTGAAAAACAGCTTCTATCTCAAGGCCATCAGACTGTTAAACAGCCACCACTAACATTGAGTGGCTACTGCCAACACACTGTCAATGACACTGACTCTACTCCAGCCACTTTAATAATGGGAATTGATGGGAAATGATGTAAATATATCACTAGCCACTTTAAACAATGCTACCTTATATAATGTTACTTACCCTACATTATTCATCTCATATGCATACGTAGATACTGTACTCTATATCATCGACTGCATCCTTATGTAATACATGTATCAGTAGCCACTTTAACTATGCCACTTGGTTTACATACTCATCTCATATGTATATACTGTACTCGATATCATCTACTGTATCTTGCCTATGCTGCTCTGTACCATCACTCATTCATATATCCTTATGTACATATTCTTTATCCCCTTACACTGTGTATGACAGTAGTTTTTTTTGGAATTGTTAGTTAGATTACTTGCTCGTTATTACTGCATTGTCGGAACTAGAAGCACAAGCATTTCGCTACACTCGCATTAACATCTGCTAACCATGTGTATGTGACAAATAAAATTTGATTTGATTTGATTTGATTTGATTTTGAGCCCTATTCCCTATATAGTGCACTTCTTTAGACCAGAGCCCTATGGGCCCTCGTGAAAAGTAGTGCATTATACAGGAATATGATGCCATTCTGAAATGCATCCAATATATTTCACGTGGAAAGTCCCTTTGTGAAGCATACAAATCCATAAACAACAACACAGTACATTCAATCTGGAAAACACTGGAAACAGAATCATTAATGGCTACATTGTCATTCAGTCTCTGTGTCCTTCTGTCCCACAGTGTATTGGACCCACAGTGTATTGGACCCACAGTGTATTGGACCCACAGTGTATTGGACCCACAGTGTATTGGACCCACAGTGTATTGGACCCACAGTGTATTGGACCCACAGTGTATTGGACCCACAGTGTATTAGACCCACAGTGTATTGGACCCACAGTGTGTTGGACCCACAGTGTGTTAGACCCACAGTGTATTAGACCCACAGTGTGTTGGACCCACAGTGTGTTGGACCCACAGTGTATTAGACCCACAGTGTATTAGACCTACAGTGTATTGGACCTGCTGTGTATTGGACCTGCCGTGTATTAGACCCACAGTTTATTGGACCCACAGTGTGTTGGACCCACAGTGTATTAGACCCACAGTGTATTAGACCTACAGTGTATTGGACCTGCTGTGTATTGGACCTGCCGTGTATTAGACCCACAGTGTATTGGACCCACAGTGTGTTGGATCCACAGTGTATTGGACCCACAGTGTGTTGGACCCACAGTGTATTAGACCCACAGTGTATTGGACCCACAGTGTGTTGGACCCACAGTGTATTGGACCCACAGTGTATTGGACCCACAGTGTATTGGACCCACAGTGTATTGGACCCACAGTGTATTGGACCCACAGTGTATTGGACCCACAGTGTATTGGACCCACAGTGTATTGGACCTGCCGTGTATTAGACCCACAGTGTATTAGACCTGCCGTGTATTAGACCTGCCGTGTATTGGACCCACAGTGTATTGGACCCACAGTGTATTGGACCCACAGTGTATTGGACCTGCCGTGTATTAGACCTGCCGTGTATTGGACCCACAGTGTATTGGACCCACAGTGTATTGGACCCACAGTGTATTGGACCCACAGTGTATTGGACCCACAGTGTATGGGACCCACAGTGTATTAGACCCACAGTGTATTGGACCTGCCGTGTATTAGACCCACAGTGTATTGGACCCACAGTGTATTGGACCCACAGTGTATTGGACCCACAGTGTATTGGACCTGCCGTGTATTAGACCCACAGTGTATTAGACCTGCCGTGTATTGGATCCACAGTGTATTAGACCCACAGTGTATTGGACCCACAGTGTATTGGACCCACAGTGTATTAGACCCACAGTGTATTGGACCTGCCGTGTATTGGACCCACAGTGTATTGGACCCACAGTGTGTTGGACCCACAGTGTATTGGACCTGCTGTGTATTGGACCCACAGTGTATGGGACCCACAGTGTGTTAGACCCACAGTGTATTAGACCCACAGTGTATTGGACCTGCCGTGTATTAGACCCACAGTGTATTGGACCTGCCGTGTATTAGACCCACAGTGTATTAGACCCACAGTGTATTGGACCTGCCGTGTATTGGACCCGCAGTGTATTAGACCCACAGTGTATTGGACCCGCCGTGTATTGGACCCACAGTGTGTTGGACCCACAGTGCATTGGACCCACAGTGTGTTGGACCCACAGTGTATTGGACCCACAGTGTATTGGACCCACAGTGTATTGGACCCACAGTGTATTGGACCCACAGTGTATTGGACCTGCCGTGTATTAGACCCACAGTGTATTGGACCCACAGTGTATTGGACCTGCCGTGTATTAGACCCACAGTGTATTGGACCCACAGTGTATTGGACCTGCCGTGTATTAGACCCACAGTGTATTGGACCCACAGTGTATTGGACCTGCCGTGTATTGGACCCACAGTGTATTAGACCCACAGTGTATTGGACCAACAGTGTATTGGACCCACAGTGTATTGGACCTGCCATGTATTGGACCCACAGTGTATTGGACCCACAGTGTATTGGACCCACAGCATACTGGACGCACAGTGTATTGGACCTGCCGTGTATTGGACCCACAGTGTATTAGACCCACAGTGTTTTGGACCCACAGTGTATTGGACCCACAGTGTATTGGACCCACAGTGTATTGGACCCACAGTGTATTGGACCCACAGTGTATTGGGCTCACAGTGTATTAGACCCACAGTGTATTGGACCCACAGTGTATTGGACCTTCAGTGTATTGGACCCACAGTGTATTGGACCCGCAGTGTATTGGACCCACAGTGTATTGGACCCACAGTGTATTGGACCTGCCGTGTATTAGACCCACAGTGTATTGGACCCACAGTGTATTGGACCCACAGTGTATTGGACCCACAGTGTATTGGACCTGCCGTGTATTAGACCCACAGTGTATTGGACCCACAGTGTATTGGACCCACAGTGTATTGGACCCACAGTGTATTGTACCTGCCGTGTATTAGACCCGCCATGTATTGGACCCACAGTGTATTGGACCTGCTGTGTATTGGACCCATAGTGTATTGGACCCACAGTGTATTGGACCCACAGTGTATTGGACCCGCCGTGTATTGGACCCACAGTCTATTGGACCCACAGTTTATTACACCCACAGTGTATTGGACCCACAGTGTATTGGACCTGCCATGTATTAGACCCACAGTGTATTGGACCCACAGTGTATTGGACCCACAGTGTATTGGACCCACCGTGTATTGGACCCACAGTGTATTGGACCTGCCGTGTATTAGACCCACAGTGTATTGGACCTACAGTGTATTGGACCCACAGTTTATTGGACCCACAGTGTATTGGACCTGCCGTGTATTAGACCCACAGTGTATTGGACCCACA
Source organism: Oncorhynchus tshawytscha (assembly GCF_018296145.1). NCBI lineage: Eukaryota > Metazoa > Chordata > Actinopteri > Salmoniformes > Salmonidae > Oncorhynchus > Oncorhynchus tshawytscha. The sequence continues at coordinate 51,239,106 of NC_056458.1, read as the reverse complement.
GTGTATTGGACCCACAGTGTATTGGACCTGCCGTGTATTAGACCCACAGTGTATTGACCCACAGTGTATTGGACCTGCCGTGTATTGGACCCACAGTGTATTGGACCTGCCGTGTATTAGACCCGCCATGTATTGGACCCACAGTGTATTGGACCTGCCGTGTATTCGACCCACAGTGTATTGGACCCACAGTGTATTGGACCCGCCGTGTATTGGACCCACAGTGTATTGGACCCACAGTGTATTGGACCCACAGTGTATTGGACCTGCCATGTATTAGACCCACAGTGTATTGGACCCACCGTGTATTGGACCCACCGTGTATTGGACCCACAGTGTATTGGACCTACAGTGTATTGGACCTGTCATGTATTGGACCTGCCGTGTATTAGACCCACAGTTTATTGGACCTACAGTGTATTGGACCTACAGTGTATTGGACCCACAGTGTATTGGGCCCACAGTGTATTGGATCCGCCGGGTATTGGATCCACCGGGTATTGGACCTGCCGTGTATTGGGCCCACTGTGTATTGGGCCCACAGTGTATTGGATCCGCCGGGTATTGGACCTATGTCTCACTGTTCAGCAGCCTTCCTGATGCAAAGAAACTCATCCTTTTCCTATTTCTACTGAAACATTGGGACCCTCAACTCCTTCTGGAGGGCAGCATTTCAAAACATTGGTCCAGACTGTGTGTGGTCTTCTATGATACGCTTGGCCTTGTCTGTGTCCCATCTATCGTAGAGGCCCTGTAGTCACACAGGGAGCTGGGACTCGAGGTTCACAGTCTGCCTGAGGATACCCTTGTTGTAGCTCAGTTGCTAGAGCATGGTGCTTCTACAAGGCCTGGGTAGTTTGTTTCCCGGGGACAACCAATATGTAGAATGTATGCAATCATGACTAAGTTTCATTAGATAAAACCATCTGTTTAATTATTATTATCATACTGACAGCCCACTGTACCAGGACAAGAAGCCAAACATCAGCATACTCTCCATATGTCTGGTGTATAAGACAGTATCCTGGTATTGACATTCAGTTGTCTCAGTCTGGTGTAATAGTTAGACAGTATTCTGGTATTGACATTCAGTTGTCTCAGTCTGGTGTATAAGACAGTATTCTGGTCTGATGCAAAGCTATTTATTTACCTGGCTGGGGTAAAGTTAGAGTTTTAAAGACACACAGTTTTAAAGACACACACTGAGACAAGGCTGAGTATAGCCCACAAATATCTCCGCCTTGGCACAACCCAAGGGGGGGGCGCCAACCCAGACAGGATGACCACATCAGTGAATCAACCCACTCAGGTGACGCACCCCTTCCAGGGACGGCATGAGAGAGCCCCAGTAAGCCAGTGACTCAGCCCCTGTAATAGGGTTAGAGGCAGAGAATCCCAGTGGAAAGAGGGGAACCGGCCAGGCCAGGTAGCCAGGTAGCCAGTCCTCTCAGCAAGCTGGCTCCACTAGGGCCCTCTTAGACAGCTGGCTCCACTAGGGCCCTCTCAGACAGCTGGCTCCACTAGGGTCCTCTCAGACAGCTGGCTCCACTAGGGCCCTCTCAGACAGCTGGCTCCACTAGGGTCCTCTCAGACAGCTGGCTCCACTAGGGTCCTCTCAGACAGCTGGCTCCACTAGGGCCCTCTCAGACAGCTGGCTCCACTAGGGTCCTCTCAGACAGCTGGCTCCACTAGGGTCCTCTCAGACAGCTGGCTCCACTAGGGTCCTCTCAGACAGCTGGCTCCACTAGGGCCCTCTCAGACAGCTGGCTCCACTAGGGTCCTCTCAGACAGCTGGCTCCACTAGGGCCCTCTCAGACAGCTGGCTCCACTAGGGTCCTCTCAGACAGCTGGCTCCACTAGGGTCCTCTCAGACAGCTGGCTCCACTAGGGTCCTCTCAGACAGCTGGCTCCACTAGGGTCCTCTCAGACAGCTGGCTCCACTAGGGTCCTCTCAGACAGCTGGCTCCACTAGGGTCCTCTCAGACAGCTGGCTCCACTAGGGCCCTCTCAGACAGCTGGCTCCACTAGGGTCCTCTCAGACAGCTGGCTCCACTAGGGTCCTCTCAGACAGCTGGCTCCACTAGGGTCCTCTCAGACAGCTGGCTCCACTAGGGTCCTCTCAGACAGCTGGCTCCACTAGGGTCCTCTCAGACAGCTGGCTCCACTAGGGTCCTCTCAGACAGCTGGCTCCACTAGGGTCCTCTCAGACAGCTGGCTCCACTAGGGTCCTCTCAGACAGCTGGCTCCACTAGGGTCCTCTCAGACAGCTGGCTCCACTAGGGTCCTCTCAGACAGCTGGCTCCACTAGGGTCCTCTCAGACAGCTGGCTCCACTAGGGTCCTCTCAGACAGCTGGCTCCACTAGGGCCCTCTCAGACAGCTGGCTCCACTAGGGCCCTCTCAGACAGCTGGCTCCACTAGGGTCCTCTCAGACAGCTGGCTCCACTAGGGCCCTCTCAGACAGCTGGCTCCACTAGGGTCCTCTCAGACAGCTGGCTCCACTAGGGCCCTCTCAGACAGCTGGCTCCACTAGGGCCCTCTCAGACAGCTAGCTCCACTAGGGTCCTCTCAGACAGCTGGCTCCACTAGGGTCCTCTCAGACAGCTGGCTCCACTAGGGTCCTCTCAGACAGCTGGCTCCACTAGGGTCCTCTCAGACAGCTGGCTCCACTAGGGTCCTCTCAGACAGCTGGCTCCACTAGGGTCCTCTCAGACAGCTGGCTCCACTAGGGTCCTCTCAGACAGCTGGCTCCACTAGGGTCCTCTCAGACAGCTGGCTCCACTAGGGCCCTCTCAGACAGCTGGCTCCACTAGGGTCCTCTCAGACAGCTGGCTCCACTAGGGTCCTCTCAGACAGCTGGCTCCACTAGGGTCCTCTCAGACAGCTGGCTCCACTAGGGTCCTCTCAGACAGCTGGCTCCACTAGGGCCCTCTCAGACAGCTGGCTCCACTAGGGTCCTCTCAGACAGCTGGCTCCACTAGGGTCCTCTCAGACAGCTGGCTCCACTAGGGCCCTCTCAGACAGCTGGCTCCACTAGGGTCCTCTCAGACAGCTGGCTCCACTAGGGTCCTCTCAGACAGCTGGCTCCACTAGGGTCCTCTCAGACAGCTGGCTCCACTAGGGTCCTCTCAGACAGCTGGCTCCACTAGGGTCCTCTCAGACAGCTGGCTCCACTAGGGTCCTCTCAGACAGCTGGCTCCACTAGGGTCCTCTCAGACAGCTGGCTCCACTAGGGTCCTCTCAGACAGCTGGCTCCACTAGGGTCCTCTCAGACAGCTGGTTCCACTAGGGTCCTCCACTAGGGTCCTCCACTAGGGTCCTCCACTAGGGTCCTCCACTAGGGTCCTCCACTAGGGTCCTCCACTAGGGTCCTCCACTAGGGTCCTCCACTAGGGTCCTCCACTAGGGTCCTCCACTAGGGTCCTCCACTAGGGTCCTCTCAGACAGCTGGCTCTCAGACAGATATGCAATATTTTACCTTAGAGATACGGGAGCTTATCAATATGGTCATACATTTGGCAGGAGGTTAGGATGTGCAACTCAGTTTCACCTCATTTTGTGGGCAGTGGGCACAAAGCCTGTCTTCTTTTTGAAGAGAGATAGAGAGAGAGGAACAGAGAGAGAGAGAGGAACAGAGAGAGAGAGAGGAACAGAGAGAGAGAGAGAGAGAGAGAGACAGAGAGAGAGAGAGGAACAGAGAGAGAGAGAGGAACAGAGAGAGAGAGAGGAACAGAGAGAGAGAGACAGAGAGAGACAGAGAGAGAGAGAGAGAGAGAGAGAGAGAGAGGAACAGAGAGAGAGAGGAACAGAGAGAGAGAGAGGAACAGAGAGAGAGAGAGAGGAACAGAGAGAGAGAGAGGAACAGAGAGAGAGAGAGGGACAGAGAGAGAGAGAGGAACAGAGAGAGAGAGAGGAACAGAGAGAGAGAGAAACAGAGAGAGAGAGGAACAGAGAGAGAGAGAGAAACAGAGAGAGAGAGGAACAGAGAGAGAGAGAGGAACAGAGAGAGAGAGAGAAACAGAGAGAGAGAGAGAGAGAGAGAGAGAGAGAGAGGAACAGAGAGAGAGAGAGGAACAGAGAGAGAGAGAGAGAGAGGAACAGAGAGAGAGAGAGAAACAGAGAGAGAGAGAGGAACAGAGAGAGAGGAACAGAGTGAGAGAGGAACAGAGAGAGAGAGAGAAACAGAGACAGAGAGAGGAACAGAGAGAGAGAGAGAGGAACAGAGAGAGAGAGAGAAACAGAGAGAGAGAGAGAGACAGAGAGAGAGAGAGGAACAGAGAGAGAGAGAGGAACAGAGAGAGAGAGAGGAACAGAGAGAGAGAGAGGAACAGAGAGAGAGAGAGGAACAGAGAGAGAGAGGAACAGAGAGAGAGAGAGGAACAGAGAGAGAGAGAGGAACAGAGAGAGAGATCCTCGGGGGGAGATCTATTAGTTCCAGATTCTGGGTAGACTTTCCAGACTGGATTAGACTGACACTCCAACACTCACACGCGCACGCGCACACGCACGCACACACGCACACATGCACAAACACACACACACACACACACACACCTTTTTAGATAGTGATAATGTAATGTGATTAGACATGGCCTAGTTTGTTATCTGGTAATCTGCTATGCATTAAACTGATGTTATTACACACATCACATTTTAATGATCTGATCATCTACATTAGAGAGACATCTATTCATCTCGTCAAATTACATCTTGTCAAAAGTGAGATAAACATGTGTAATACACTTTTGATGGAAATGTTTACAATATTTAACACAGTCTCATCTCCTATTCTGATGATATAGCGATGTATTGACTGACAATATGAAACAGAAAACAGAAAACAGATCACACACACACTTCCCGAACACACGCAGTTCCCGAACACACACACTCACATGGCATACATAATCATGAAATCCCCCTCAGACAGAACCAATCAATATCTGCTGGGACAATGAGATCCGTGATAAGCAGCCTCAACAGTAATCATTTTCTGTGGCGTGTCAGGGATATATTTGTTATGCCTGTTTGCCCCTCATTACCTGATGTAATAGCTTAGCTAAACTTAGACCAGTCTGGTGATGGCTGTAATATATTATACTTCTATATCACCTTTAAGTCTGTAGCCATGGAAACCCAGTTTCAGTTTAAAA
>NC_056458.1:51176454-51228954 GCF_018296145.1 Oncorhynchus tshawytscha | reverse complement strand
ACACAGAACCCAAACTGGCTGCGCGCTTGTGCCAATTTTGTCTCCCCACACCAAGCGGTGTAGACAGCCTGTTCAGTCAGGATCACCACTTTATATTTAGAATGTGAAATGTCAGAATATTAATAGAGAGAATGATTTATTTCAGCTTTTATTTCTTTCATTACATTCCCAGTGGGTCAGAAGGTAGCAATGCCTTTCAATTGTTTAACTTGGGTCAAACGCTTCTGGTAGCCTTCCACAAGCTTCCCACAATAAGTGGGGTGAATTTTGGCCCATTCCTCCTGACAGAGCTGGTCTAACTGAGTCAGGATTGTAGGCCTCCTTGCTCACACACTTTTTCAGTTCTGCCCACACATTTTCTACAGGATTGAGGTCAGGTCTTTGTGAGGGCCACTCCAATACCTTGACTTTGTTTTCCTTAAGCCATTTTGCCACAACTTTGGAAGTATGCTTGGGGTCATTGTCCATTTGGAAGACCCATTTGCGACCAAGCTTTAACTTCCTGACTGATGTCTTGAGACGTTGCTTCAATATATTCACAGAATTGTACCTCCTCATGATGCCATCTATTTTGTGAAATGCACCAGTCCCTCCTGCAGCAAAGCACCCACACATTATGAGGCTGCCACCCCCGTGCTTCACTGTTGGGATGGTGTTCTTCGGCTTGCAAGCCTCCCCCTTTTTCCTCCAAACATAACGATGGTCATTATGGCTAAACAGTTCTATTTGTGTTTCATCAGACCAGAGGACATGTTGTTCTGTATAAAAAGGTAATTATTCATCAATAAAAATACCCACGTGTATATTTGCTAGTAAACTCAAGACTATCAAAACAAAACTTCATAACACTTCTCTTCGTACCTGGTTTTCTAAAATACATTATCTGTGTTTTAGTCTGGTTCACGACTCTCCATCTTTAACACCAAGTCATTATCTGTGTTTCTGTCTGGTTGATCATGAGTCTCCATCTTTAACACCAAGTCATTATCTGTGTTTCTGTCTGGTTGATCAGGAGTCTCCATCTTTAACACCAAGTCAGTATCTGTGTGTTTCTGTCTGGTTGATCATGAGTCTCCATCCTTAACACCAAATCATTATCTGTGTTTTAGTCTGGTTGATCATGAGTCTCCATCCTTAACACCAAGACAGTATCTGTGTTTTAGTCTGGTTGATCAGGAGTCTCCATCTTTACACCAAGACAGTATCTGTGTTTCTGTTTCACACCAACAGACTGCACATAATAAGAGGTCTTGTTCAGTTTCTGCCATCAGAATAATAAAGGATACTCAGCATTTCATCATCATATCTTATTCCAATATTTAACTGTTTTATTTATTTTGCCAAATCATTTATAAACATAGCAAACACAGTCTGTGATAAGGTGTCTCCTTGTTTTACAACATGTGTTTTAACAAACTAAAAGATGCCTATTTACAAAATCAAAAACTTTCTGGAAATCAATGAAACATGCAAAAGTATTTCTGATTACTGACCTGAGATGAGATGATCTTTACAGGCTCTGGATTTACAGAAAATATGTTCTTCTTCCACCAGAACGTTTTGATCCAAAAAGGTAATCAGCCTTTTGTTAAGGATGGATGAACATAATTTATAGACCGTATTTAATAAACTGGCGCCTCTATAGTTGAGTGGCACTCCTGCGTTATTTTCTGAAGATGTGGGAATGGGATTCACGATAGACTTATACCAAATGTATGGCAGTATACTGTACTCAAAACAAGTTTGGAGCAAAATCAATTTAGGGGATTTAAAAAAAAACTAATTAGGCAGTTCATCAATGCCAGACACTTTCCCATTTTTCGCAGCGTTAATCACCTTAACTTCTGCCATAGAAGTAGCGTTAATCACCTTAACTTCTGCCACAGAAGCAGCGTCAATCACCTTAACTTCTGCCACAGAAGCAGCGTCAATCACCTTAACTTCTGCCACAGAAGCAGCGTCAATCACCTTAACTTCTGCCACAGAAGCAGCGTCAATCACCTTAACTTCTGCCACAGAAGCAGCGTCAATCACCTTAACTTCTGCCACAGAAGCAGCGTCAATCACCTTAACTTCTGCCACAGAAGCAGCGTCAATCACCTTAACTTCTGCCACAGAAGCAGCGTTAATCACCTTAACTTCTGCCACAGAAGCAGCGTCAATCACCTTAACTTCTGCTCCTCATTTAAATACAGGTTACAAGAGGGTTCTAATGTTGTATTTTCCAGTTTAGTTCTCAGGGAACATATGTCTTTATAAAATAGTCTTGTCTGGATCTCCTCAACGTGTAATAACTGTCACATGAAGGTTTAATAACTGTTGAGGATGTCTTGTCAGTATCTCCTCAACGTGTAATAACTGTCTCAGGAAGGTATAATAACTGTTGAGGATGTCTTGTCTGTATCTCCTCAACGTGTAACAACTGTCTCATGAAGGTATAATAACTGTTGAGGATGTCTTGTCTGTATCTCCTCAACATGTAATAACTGTCTCAGGAAGGTATAATAACTGTTGAGGATGTCTTGTCTGTATCTCCTCAACATGTAATAACTGTCACATGAAGGTATAATAACTGTTGAGGATGTCTTGTCAGTATCTCCTCAACGTGTAATAACTGTCACATGAAGGTATAATAACTGTTGAGGATGTCTTGTCTGTATCTCCTCAACATGTAATAACTGTCTCAGGAAGTATAATAACTGTTGAGGATGTCTTGTCTGTATCTCCTCAACATGTAATAACTGTCTCATGAAGGTATAATAACTGTTGAGGATGTCTTGTCAGTATCTCCTCAACGTGTAATAACTGTCACATGAAGGTTTAATAACTGTTGAGGATGTCTTGTCAGTATCTCCTCAACGTGTAATAACTGTCTCAGGAAGGTATAATAACTGTTGAGGATGTCTTGTCTGTATCTCCTCAACGTGTAACAACTGTCTCATGAAGGTATAATAACTGTAACTGCCCTCTTTGATATCTCCGTTTAAATAGGCTCTGTCTCATGAAGGTATAATAACTGTAACTGCCCTCTCTGATATCTCCGTTTAAATAGGCTCTGTCTCATCAAGGTATAATAACTGTAACTGCCCTCTCTGATATCTCCGTTTAAATAGGCTCTGTCTCATGAAGGTATAATAACTGTAACTGCCCTCTCTGATATCTCCGTTTAAATAGGCTCTGTCTCATGAAGGTATAATAACTGTAACTGCCCTCTCTGATATCTCCGTTTAAATAGGCTCTGTCTCATGAAGGTATAATAACTGTAACTGCCCTCTCTGATATCTCCGTTTAAATAGGCTCTGTCTCATGAAGGTATAATAACTGTAACTGCCCTCTCTGATATCTCCGTTTAAATAGGCTCTGTCTCATGAAAGTATAATAACTGTAACTGCCCTCTCTGATATCTCCGTTTAAATAGGCTCTGTCTCAGGAAGGTATAATAACTGTAACTGCCCTCTTTGATATCTCCGTTTAAATAGGCTCTGTCTCATGAAGGTATAATAACTGTAACTGCCCTCTCTGATATCTCCGTTTAAATAGGCTCTGTCTCATGAAGGTATAATAACTGTAACTGCCCTCTCTGATATCTCCGTTTAAATAGGCTCTGTCTCAGGAAGGTATAATAACTGTAACTGCCCTCTCTGATATCTCCGTTTAAATAGGCTCTGTCTCAGGAAGGTATAATAACTGTAACTGCCCTCTCTGATATCTCCGTTTAAATAGGCTCTGTGTTATATCAAACAGATGATGTTTCCCTTACATTCCTTCCTACACTGTTCTCTTGTATTCCTATCTTCACACTGTAATAGTAAGTCCTCAGCCTTGCACATTATATATCCTCACCATTCCAATAAGGCTTGTTAAGTAAACTGTCCTGGACCTGGGGGTGTAATCTTTGTTCACATCGTTTTTCCCATTATACCACAGATCTAAACCCAGAGTTCCGATGAGTTTCACCGGAGCTCTACATGTCATTTCAGAACATAGAAAGTCATTTGGCACATTTCGTTTCTTACATTTAGGCCTATGTGGGGTATGTGTCTTTTGCCCTGTGTGATGCACAGCAGTACCTGGTTGAGACAGTTTGTGGCCAACAGAAAATATCATAAATAAAAGAGAATGATCAGGAGTCTCCTTTCTTCTCCGATGAAGTAAAAGCATCCGTATTCCTCCACCATCTGTGTACGAGATAATACCTTAAATTACAAACAAGTTTCTAGACAGTCATGGAGGGTAACTATATGGTCCACCACAGATTTTCCTATACTTGGTTTTACCTGCATTAAGTACCAATTTCTGTTCAACAAAGGCTTTCTGCTGGCAATAAAGGCAGATTGAAGCTCTGACAGAGCCTGGTCAGCTGTTGGGGGAATAGCATGCAACGCATTGTCATCTGTTGGGGGAATAGCAACGCATTGTCATCTGTTGGGGGAATAGCAACGCAGTGTCATCTGTTGGGGAACAGCAACGCAGTGTCAGCTGTTGGGGGAATAACAACGTAGTGTCAGCTGTTGGGGGAATAGCAACGCAGTGTCAGCTGTTGGGGGAATAGCAACGCGGTGTCATCTGTTGGGGGAATAGCAACGCAGTGTCAGCTGTTGGGGGAATAGCAACGCAGTGTCAGCTGTTGGGGGAATAGCAACGCTGTGTCATCTGTTGGGGGAATAGCAACGCAGTGTCAGCTGTTGGGGGAATAGCAATGCAGTGTCATCTGTTGGGGGAATAGCAACATAGTGTCATCTGTTGGGGGAATAGCAACGCAGTGTCATCTGTTGGGGAATAGCAACGCAGTGTCATCTGTTGGGGGAATAGCAACGTAGTGTCATCTGTTGGGGGAATAGCATGCAACGTAGTGTCATCTGTTGGGGGAATAGCAACGTAGTGTCATCTGTTGGGGGAATAGCATGCAACGTAGTGTCATCTGTTGGGGGAATAGCAACGCAGTGCCATCTGTTGGGGGAATAGCAACGTAGTGTCATCTGTTGGGGGAATAGCATGCAACGTAGTGTCAGCTGTTGGGGGAATAGCAACATAGTGTCATCTGTTGGGGGAATAGCAACGTAGTGTCAGCTGTTGGGGGAATAGCAACATAGTGTCAGCTGTTGGGGGAATAGCAACGTAGTGTCAGCTGTTGGGGAATAGCAACGCAGTGTCATCTGTTGGGGGAATAGCAACGCAGTGTCATCTGTTGGGGGAATAGCAACGCAGTGTCATCTGTTGGGGGAATAGCATGCAACGTAGTGTCATCTGTTGGGGGAATAGCATGCAACGTAGTGTCATCTGTTGGGGGAATAGCATGCAACGCAGTGTCATCTGTTGGGGGAATAGCAACGTAGTGTCAGCTGTTGGGGGAATAGCAACGCAGTGTCAGCTGTTGGAGGAATAGCAACGCATTGTCATCTGTTGGGGGAATAGCAACGCAGTGTCAGCTGTTGGGGGAATAGCAATGCAGTGTCAGCTGTTGGGGGAATAGCAACGCAGTGTCAGCTGTTGGGGGAATAGCAACGCTGTGTCAGCTGTTGGGGGAATAGCAACGCAGTGTCAGCTGTTGGGGGAATAGCAACGCAGTGTCATCTGTTGGGGGAATAGCAACGTAGTGTCATCTGTTGGGGGAATAGCAACGCAGTGTCAGCTGTTGGGGGAATAGCAACGCAGTGTCATCTGTTGGGGGAATAGCAACGTAGTGTCATCTGTTGGGGGAAAAGCAACGTAGTGTCATCTGTTGGGGGAATAGCAACGTAGTGTCATCTGTTGGGGGAATAGCATGCACCGTAGTGTCATCTGTTGGGGGAATAGCATGCAACGTAGTGTCATCTGTTGGGGGAATAGCATGCAACGTAGTGTCATCTGTTGGGGGAATAGCATGCAACGTAGTGTCATCTGTTGGGGGAATAGCAACGTAGTGTCATCTGTTGGGGGAATAGCATGCAATGTAGTGTCATCTGTTGGGGGAATAGCATACAACGTAGTGTCATCTGTTGGGGGAATAGCATGCAACGTAGTGTCATCTGTTGGGGGAATAGCAACGCAGTGCCATCTGTTGGGGGAATAGCAACGTAGTGTCATCTGTTGGGGGAATAGCATGCAACGTAGTGTCAGCTGTTGGGGGAATAGCAACATAGTGTCATCTGTTGGAGGAATAGCAACGCAGTGTCATCTGTTGGGGGAATAGCAACGCAGTGTCATCTGTTGGGGGAATAGCATGCAACGTAGTGTCATCTGTTGGGGGAATAGCATGCAACGTAGTGTCATCTGTTGGGGGAATAGCATGCAACGTAGTGTCATCTGTTGGGGGAATAGCATGCAACGCAGTGTCATCTGTTGGGGGAATAGCAACGCAGTGTCAGCTGTTGGGGGAATAGCAATGCAGTGTCAGCTGTTGGGGGAATAGCAAAGCAGTGTCAGCTTTTTGGGGGAATAGCAACGCAGTGTCAGCTGTCGGGGAATAGCAACACAGTGTCAGCTGTCGGGGGAATAGCATGCAACGCAGTGTCAGCTGTTGGGGGAATAGCATGCAACGCAGTGTCAGCTGTTGGGGGAATAGCAACGTAGTGTCAGCTGTTGGGGGAATAGCATGCAACGCAGTGTCAGCTGTTGGGGGAATAGCAACGTAGTGTCATCTGTTGGGGGAATAGCATGCAACGCAGTGTCATCTGTTGGGGGAATAGCAACGCAGTGTCAGCTGTTGGGGGAATAGCAATGCAGTGTCAGCTGTTGGGGGAATAGCAAAGCAGTGTCAGCTTTTGGGGGAATAGCAACGCAGTGTCAGCTGTCGGGGGAATAGCAACACAGTGTCAGCTGTCGGGGGAATAGCATGCAACGCAGTGTCAGCTGTTTGGGGGAATAGCATGCAACGCAGTGTCAGCTGTTGGGGGAATAGCAACGTAGTGTCAGCTGTTGGGGAATAGCATGCAACGCAGTGTCAGCTGTTGGGGGAATAAAATCAAATCAAATTTTATTTGTCACATACACATGGTTAGCAGATGTTAATGCGAGTGTAGCGAAATGCTTGAATAGCAACGTAGTGTCAGCTGTTGGGGAATAGCATGCAACACAGTGTCACCTGTTGGGGGAATAGCATGCAACATAGTGTCAGCTGTTGGGGGAATAGCATGCAACGCAGTGTCATCTGTTGGAGGAACAGCAACGCAGTGTCAGCTGTTGGAGGAACAGCAACGCAGTGTCAGCTGTTGGGGGAATAGCAACGCAGTGTCAGCTGTTGGAGGAATAGCATGCAATGCAGTGTCATCTGTTGGGGGAATAGCAACGCAGTGTCATCTGTTGGAGGAACAGCAACGCAGTGTCAGCTGTTGGGGAAATAGCAACGCAGTGTCAGCTGTTGGAGGAATAGCATGCAACGCAGTGTCATCTGTTGGGGGAATAGCAATGCTGTGTCAGCTGTTGGGGAACAGGAACCGCAGTGTCATCTGAATACAGTTGAAAATATTGTTTTTTAACAGATAAACCAATATTGTTAATGTAAATAGTGAAAAGAACTGGGCCAAGAATGGATCCCTGTGGGACACCCATTGTTATGTCCAGAAAACCTGATTTAAAACAATCAATAAATACACATGTTCCGTCCTTTAACTAATTTTGTAACCAGCAACAAACAGCCTGGTCCAAGTGATAAAAGCCTTTGAATAAAGGAAGGATTCACAATGTTGAAGGCTTAGACAGGTCAATAAAAAGGTCCGTACCTTTACCTTACGTGTTTCTTCTTAACCAAACCATTAAGAACATCATTTAATAACAAAGAAGTAGCAGAGATAGTTCTTTCACCTGGTCTGAAACCCGACATTAAGAATACATTTTGTAGTGAAAATGTCACCATCATTCCGCACGTTAGCACTCACTGGACTCACCTGGACTCCGTCCCTTTGTTGATTGGTCTATATCTGTCTGTTCCTCAGTTGTGTTCCCCGTGCCATCATTATTGTCGTTTACGTTTCCCCTGTCCAGACGCTGTCCGTATTCTGTTCCTGGTTATTAAATGTTCACTCCCTGTACCCGCTTCTCGTCTCCAGCGTCTGTCCTCACAGAAAAAGGAGGAGGATATGGACTCTGGGGATGGTACCAGGGGGAATGTATGGGCCTCCTTCCAGACTCTGGGGATGGTACCAGGGGGAATGTATGGGCCTCCTTCCAGACTCTGGGGATGGTAGCAGGGGAGTATATGGGCCTCCTTTCAGACTCTGGGGATGGTACCAGGGGAGTGTATGGGCCTCCTTCCAGACCCTGGGGATGGTAGCAGGGGAGTATATGGGCCTCCTTCCAGACCCTGGGGATGGTACCAGGGGAGTATATGGGCCTCCTTTCAGACTCTGGGGATGGTAGCAGGGGGAGTATATGGGCCTCCTTCCAGACTCTGGGGATGGTACCAGGGGGAATGTATGGGCCTCCTTCCAGACTCTGGGGATGGTAGCAGGGGAGTATATGGGCCTCCTTTCAGACTCTGGGGATGGTAGCAGGGGGAGTATATGGGCCTCCTTCCAGACTCTGGGGATGGTAGCAGGGGGAGTATATGGGCCTCCTTCCAGACTCTGGGGATGGTACCAGGGGAGTGTATGGGCCTCCTTCCAGACCCTGGGGATGGTAGCAGGGGGAGTATATGGGCCTCCTTCCAGACCCTGGGGATGGTACCAGGGGGAGTATATGGGCCTCCTTTCAGACTCTGGGGATGGTAGCAGGGGAGTATATGGGCCTCCTTCCAGACTCTGGGGATGGTACCAGGGGGAATGTATGGGCCTCCTTCCAGACTCTGGGGATGGTAGCAGGGGGAGTATATGGGCCTCCTTTCAGACTCTGGGGATGGTAGCAGGGGAGTATATGGGCCTCCTTCCAGACTCTGGGGATGGTACCAGGGGGAGTGTATGGGCCTCCTTCCAGACCCTGGGGATGGTACCAGGGGGAATATATGGGCCTCCTTTCAGACTCTGGGGATGGTACCAGGGGGTATATATGGGCCTCCTTCCAGACTCTGGGGATGGTACCAGGGGTGTGTGTGGGCCTCCTTCCAGACTCTGGGGATGGTACCAGGGGGAGTATATGGGCCTCCTTCCAGACTCTGGGGATGGTACCAGAAATACTTACCATACCTTTAGAAATACTAAAGGTGATGCAGTCAGAGTACCAGAAACCTACCGCACAAAAGCATCAAGCACTTCAGCTCCAGTGGATTTATTTACATCAATCTTAATCAGGTCTTCTAGGACATCACCAGTAGAAAGTTGCTGAAACGAAACATAGATTCACTTGTTGTTGATGAAACTACCATCGGGCCAAATCAAATCAAAGTTTATTGATTAGACTGGAGGCTGGGAGAGGGGCAGGCAGTCGTCTGGCTCACCAGGGTCAATTAAACCACCATTTCTTTCAAATAAAAATCTTGCCGAGATAAAATGCTGATTAAAAGCTTCACTTCTAATTTTTCTCATTAATGATTCCGGAGTCTGACACAACTTGCTTAGACAGAGAAGGAGAGGAATTTCCACGCTTCAATGCATTAACTGTTTTCCAAACCGTAAATGGATCACCAGCAACATCTGAGATAGAACTTAGAAAGTAGAATGATTTAGGTTTCTTGTTTGAGGAAGTGATTCTATTTCTCAATTGCCTGAAAAAACTGCCAACAGAGTCTGTTTTTCTAACTTTGGCCCAAGCCTGATTTCTCATTACATTTGAACATGTTTACATGCATAATTAAGAGACATTTAATTGTTTTTATTATTTAACATGACAAGTCAACTAAAAACACATTCTTATTTGCAATGATGGCCAACCAAGAGGTAAAAGGCCTCCTGTGGGGACGGGGGCTTGGATTAAAAATAAGAACGTTGGACAAAACACGTCATGACAAGAGAGACACTACAACCCTACATAAAAATAGATCTAAGACAATAACACAACATGGTAGCAACACAACATGGTAGCAACACAACATGACTACAACACATAACAATAACATGGCAGTAACACATGACAATAACATGGCAACAACACATGACAATAACATGGCAGCAACACAACATGGCAGCAACACAACATGGCAGCAACACATGGCAACAACATGGCAACGACACAACATGGCAGCAACACACGACAGTAAAATAACATGGCAGCAACACATGACAACAAAAGCACATGGCAGCAATACAACATGGCAACAACACATGACAACAACATGGCAGCAGCACAAAATGGTAGCAACACATGACAATAATATGGCAGCAACACATGACAATAACATGGCAGCAACACAACATGGCAGCAACAAATCAAATCAAATGTATTTATATAGCCCTTCGTACATCAGCTGATATCTCAAAGTGCTGTACAGAAACCCAGCCTAAAACCCCAAACAGCAAGCAATGCAGGTGTAGAAGCACGGTGGCTAGGAAAAACTCCCTAGAAAGGCCAAAACCTAGGAAGAAACTTAGAGAGGAACCAGGCTATGTGGGGTGGCCAGTCCTCTTCTGGCTGTGCCGGGTGGAGATTATAACAGAACATGGCCAAGATGTTCAAATGTTCATAAATGACCAGCATGGTCGTATAATAATAAGGCAGAACAGTTAAAACTGGAGCAGCAGCACGGTCAGGTGGACTGGGGACAGCAAGGAGTCATCATGTCAGGTAGTCCTGGGGCATGGTCCTAGGGCTCAGGTACTCCGAGAGAGAGAGAAAGAGAGAATTAGAGAACTCACACTTAGATTCACACAGGACACCGAATAGGACAGGAGAGGTACTTCAGATATAACAAACTGACCCTAGCCCCCGACACATTAACTACTGCAGCATAAATACTGGAGGCTGAGACAGGAGGGGTCAGGAGACACTGTGGCCCCATCCGAGGACACCCACAGACAGGGCCAAACAGGAAGGATATAACCCCACCCACTTTGCCAAAGCACAGCCCCCACACCACTAGAGGGATATAGAGGGAGGGATATCTTCAACCACCAACTTACCATCCTGAGACAAGGCTGAGTATAGCCCACAAAGATCTCCGCCATGGCACAACCCAAGGGGGGCGCCAACCCAGACAGGATGACCACATCAGTGAATCAACCCACTCAGGTGACGCACCCCTTCCAGGGACGGCATGAGAGAGCCCCAGTAAGCCAGTGACTCAGCCCCTGTAATAGGGTTAGAGGCAGAGAATCCCAGTGGGAAGAGGGGAACCGGCCAGGCAGAGACAGCAAGGGCGGTTTGTTGCTCCAGAGCCTTTCCGTTCACCTTCCCACTCCTGGGCCAGACTACACTCAATCATATGACCCACTGAAGAGACAAGTCTTCAGTAAGGACTTAAAGGTTGAGACCAAGTTTGCGTCTCTGACATGGGTAGGCAGACCGTTCCATAAAAATGGAGCTCTATAGGAGAAAGCCCTGCCTCCAGCTGTTTGCTTAGAAATTCTAGGGACAATTAGGAGGCCTGCGTCTTGTGACCGTAGCGTACGTGTAGGTATGTACGGCGGCAGGACCAAATCAGAGAGATAGGTAGGAGCAAGCCCATGTAATGCTTTGTAGGTTAGCAGTAAAACCTTGAAATCAGCCCTTGCTTTGACAGGAAGCCAGTGTAGAGAGGCTAGCACTGGAGTAATATGATCACATTTTTTGGTTCTAGTCAGGATTCTAGCAGCCGTATTTAGCACTAACTGAAGTTTATTTAGTGCTTTATCCGGGTAGCCGGAAAGTCGAACATTGCAGTAGTCTAACCTAGAAGTGACAAAAGCATGGATTCATTTTTCTGCATCATTTTTGGACAGAAAGTTTCTGATTTTTGCAATGTTACGTATATGGAAAAAGCTGTCCTTGAAATGGTCTTGATATGTTCTTCAAAAGAGAGATCAGGGTCCAGAGTAACGCCGAGGTCCTTCACAGTTTTATTTGAGACGACTGTACAACCATTAAGATTAATTGTCAGATTCAACAGAAGATCTCTTTGTTTCTTGGGACCTAGAACAAGCATCTCTGTTTTGTCTGAGTTTAAAAGTAGAAAGTGACAATAACACATGACAATAACATGGCAGCAACACATGACAATAACATGGCAGCAACACAACATGGCAGCAACACATGACAATAACATGGCAGCAACACAACATGGCAGCAACACATGACAATAACATGGTAGCAACACATGACTATGACATGGCAGCAACACAACATGGCAGTAACACATGACAATAACATGGTAGCAACACAACATGGTAGCAACACAACATGGCAGTAACACATGACAATAACATGGTAGCAACACATGACTATGACATGGCAGCAACACAACATGGCAGCAACACATGACAATAACATGGTAGCAACACATGACTATGACATGGCAGCAACACAACATGGCAGTAACACATGACAATAACATGGTAGCAACACATGACTATGACATGGCAGCAACACAACATGGCAGTAACACATGACAATAACATGGTAGCAACACATGACTATGACATGGCAGCAACACAACATGGCAGTAACACATGACAATAACATGGTAGCAACACATGACTATGACATGGCAGCAACACAACATGGTAGAAGCAAAAATACGGTACAAAAATTGTTAGGCACAGACAATAATACATCACGCAAAGCAGCCACAAGTGTTTGAATGTAGAGATTGAAATAAAACTGTCCCGTGTGAGTTTTTGTTGCAGCTCATTCCAATCGCTAGCTGCAGCGAACTGAAAAGACAAGTTTTTTTAAATTTTACTAGTTAAGTCAGTTAAGAACAAATTCTTATTTTCAATGACGGCCTAGGAACAGTGGGTTACCTGCCTGTTCTGGGGAAGGACGACAGATTTGTACCTTGTCAGCAAGGGGATTTGAACTTGCAACCATTTCGGTTACTAGTCCATCGCTCTAACCACTAGGCTACCCTGCCGCCCCCAGGGATGTGTGTGCTTTGGGGACCTTTAAGTTAAATCATACTGTTAGCTGGCTAACTAATGTTAGCTGGCTGGCTCGCTAGCTAACGTTACTTACAGTTGAATTCAGAAGTTTACATACACTTAGGTTGGAGTCATTAAAACTCATTTTTCAACAACTCCAAAAATGTCTTGTTAACAATCTATAGTTTTGGCAAGTCGGTTAGGACATCTACTTTGTGCACAACACAAGTCATTCTTTCCAACAGATTATTTCACTTATAATTCACTGTTTCACAATTCCAGTGGGTCAGAAATGTACATACGCTAAGTTGACTGGGCCTTTAAACAGCTTGGAAAATTCCAGAAAATTATGTCATGGCTTTAGAAGCTTCTGATCAGCTAAATGACATCATTTGAGTCAATTGGAGGTGTACCTGTGGATGTATTTCAAGTCCTACCTTCAAACTCAGGACCTCTTTGCTTGACATCATGGGAAAATCTAAAGAAATCAGCCAAGACCTCAGAAAACAAATGGTAGACCTCCACAAGTCTGGTTCATCCTTGGGAGCAATTTCCAAACGCACCTGAAGGTACCACGTTCATCTATACAAACAATAGTACGATGCATTCTGTCTCCTAGAGATGAACGTACTTTGGTGCGAAAAGTGCAAATCAATCCCAGAACAACAGCAAAGGACCTTGTGAAGATGCTGGAGGATACAGGTACAAAAGTGTCTATATTCACAATAAAACGAGTCCCATATCGACATTACCTGAAAGGCCGCTCAGCAAGGAAGAAGCCACTGCTCAAAAACTGCCATAAAAAGCCAGACTACGGTTTGCAACTGCACATGGGGACAAAGATCATACTTTTTGGAGCAATGGCCATAATGACAATCATTATGTTTGGAGGAAAAAGAGGAGGCTTGCAAGCCAAAGAACACCATCCCAACCATGAAGCACAGGGGTGGCAGCATCATGTTCTGGGGGTGCTTTGCTGCAGGAGGGACTGGTGCACTTCACAAAATAGATGGCATCGTGAGGAAGGAAAATTATGTGGATATATTGAAGCAGCATCTCAAGGCATCAGTCAGGAAGTTAAAGCTTGGTCGCAAATGGGTCTTCCAAATGGACAATGACCCCAAGCATACTTCCAAAGTTGTGGCAAAATGGCTTGAGGACAAAGTCAAGGTATTGGAGTTGCATACACAAAGCACTGACTTCAATCCCATAGAAAATGTGTGGGCAGAACTGAAAAAGCGTGAGCGAACAAGGAGGCCTACAAACCTGACTCAGTTTCACCAGCTTAGTCAGGAGGAATGGGCCAAAATTCACCCAACTTATTGTGGGAAGCTTGTGGAAGGCTACCCGAAACATTTGACCCACATTAAACAATTTAAAGGCAATGCTAATACTAATTGAGTGTATATAAACTTCTGCCCCACTGGGAATGTGATGAAAGAAATAAAAGCTGAAATAAATCATTCTCTCTACTATTATTCTGACATTTCACGTTCTTAAATAAAAGTGGTGATCCTAACTGACCTAAAACAGGGAAATGTTACTAGGAGTAAATGTCAGGAATTGTGAAAAACTGAGTTTCAATGTCTTTGGCTGTGGTGTATGTAAACTTCTGACTTCAACTGTATATCTACGTAGTAATTGTAATGCGGTACGTGCTGGCTGCAGGGAAGTCAGGCGCAGGAATGAACTTGGTAAAAAACAGATTCAATAAATAAAATTAAATAAAAAATCATAAAAATTAAATAAAATCCAAAGTATACAAAAATAAAAACATAAAATATAAAATAACACACCTACATCCAACAAACAATCAAGGACAAGGACATGAAACAGAGGGTTAAATACATGTAATGAATGGGATTGGAACCAGGTGTGTAGGAAGACAAGACAAAACCAATGGAAAATGAAAAATGGATCAATGATGGCTAGGAGGTCGGTGACGTCGACAAGGAGAGGGACCGACTTCGGCAATAATATTATTCACATCTCAGAGCTAGTTAATGTTTATTATAGCCTAATGTTTATTGTTCAATTCCTAATCACCCACGGGGATTTACTGTTTTTAGTCATTTTCTTAATGGGTGCTTATTAGAAACTAGAATCAGCAATTTCATAAATGTGTCAGTTGCAGCGTCTGGCTCCTCATTACACACCACAGGCCAACAAATATCCTTTACACCAATGGAATCACTACAAAAGGTATTGTATGTCCTCTTCTACTTTATAAATATAGATTAACTAGAATGGCTACTATATTGTGATCACTACATCTGATTGATCTGGATACTGATTTCAGGCAAATGTCTGCAGCATTAGTAAAGATGTGATCAATACATATTGGTGATTTAATTCCTGTGCTGTTTGTAACTACTATGATAAGTGGACTGACAACCTAAACCAGTTTGCAGGCTCTGGTTATAGTTTGACGTTTTTTCTTGAGTGGGAAGCTTGATGAAAGCCAGTACATATTTAAATCACCCAGAAAATATGCCCCTCTGTTGATATCACAAACATTATCAAGCATTTCACACATGTTATCCAGATACTGACTGTTAGCACTTGGTGGTCTATAGCAGCTTCCCACCAGAATGGGCTTTAGGTGAGGCAGATGAACCTGTATCCATATTACTTCAACAGTATTTAACATTAGATCCTCTCTAATCTTTACAGGAATGTGGTTCTGAATATAAACAGCAACACCTCCACCTTTGGCATTTCTGTCTTTTCTGTAGATGTTATAACCTTGTATTACTACCACTGTATCATCAAAGGTATTATCTAAGTGAGTTACAGAGATTGTCAGAATATGAATGTGAATGTCATCCGTTACTAGCAAATTATTTATTTCTTAAAATGTCTAGGACTGGGCTAGCGGAAAATTCCTCAAGCATACAAGTATTTCACATCATTTTAAAGATAAAAGTCTCGTTAATCCAGCCACAGTTTCTTATTTCAAAAGGATTTACAGCGAAAGCACCACAAACGATTATGTTACCTGGTCACCACCAAGTCACAGAAAAACACAGCCATTTTTTCCAGCCAAGAGAGGAGTCAGAAAAAGCAGAAATGGAGATAAAATGAATCACTAAACTTTGATGATCTTCATCAGACACTCATAGGACTCCATGTTACACAATACATGTATGTTTTGTTTGATAAAGTTCATATTTACATGAAAACAATCTGAGTTTACATTGTCGCGTTACGTTCAGTAGTTCTAAAAAATGCGGTGATTTTGCAGAGAGCCACATCAATTTACAGAAATACTCATAATAAACATTGATAAACATAAATAAAGATATAAAGATATGACTATAATACATACGAACTTTAGATAAACTTCTCCTTAACCTCTCTGAACCACCCATCCTGGATAATAATTTAATGCAACTGCTGTGCCAGATTTTTTTTTTTACTTTACGGAGAAAGCAAACCATGCAATAATCTGAGTACGGCCTTTAGACAACAAAGCAGCCAAAAAGATACCCACCAAATTGGGTAGTCAACATTACTCAGAAATAGCGTTTTAAATATTCACTTACCTTTGATGATCTTCATCAGAATGCACTCCCAGGAATCCCAGTTCCACAATAAATGTTTGATTTGTTTGATAATGTCCATCAGTTATGTCCAAATATCTTAATTTGTTAGGGCGTTTGGTCAACAAATCCAAAAGCGCGTTCAGGTCGCGCCGAACGTCGGACGAAAAGTTAAAAAATGTTCCGTTACAGCCCGTAGAAACATGCCAAACGAAGTATGGAATCAATCTTAAGGATGTTTTTAACATAAAACTTCATTAATGTTCCAACCGGACAATTCCTTTGTCTGTACAAATGTTGTGGAACGTAGCTACCTTTCACGTGAGTGCCAGAACGAGGCTGTGGCACTCTGCCACACGTAATCACGTAGCCAGTTGTGAAGAGAAATAATCCTGCTAAAGCTGTGATTCAGAGAGAGGGCCAGATATTATGTCTGTTTTGTTCGTGTCTAGCAGAGAGTCAATCAGCTCTTTGAAATCCAGTCACAACTGTTCAGAGCTGCCCTTCATAATGTCATTATGACCCACATGGACTATGATAGGATCGATACTCAGCTGAAGTCAACTGACAATGAATGTGTCGTAGATACCACGGGCTCTTATGTCTGTGTGTGTGCGTGTGTGTGTGTGTGTGTGTGTGAAAAGGTAGGGGTGGTATTAGTATAGTTATTGGATATGAACCATCTCTTCAATTACATCGGTGTGTCTATCACACACACACACACACACACAAGCACGCGGATGTACACATGCACACACACACAAACACACACACACACGCGCACACACACACACACACACAAGCACATGGATGTGATCGTACATCGTTGCCGGGGACTCCGGACCGTAGATCGTCACCGGAGACTCTGGATTGAGAACCCTCGCCGGAGGCTCCGGACTGAGAGCCGTCCCTGGAGGCTCCGGGCCATGGATCATCACTGGAGGCTTCGGGCCATGGATCCTCACTGGAGGTCTGGAGCGTACAGCTGGCACAACGCGTCCTGGACCAATGACCACCTTCGCACGGCAAGCGCAGGAAGCTGGCACAGGACGCACTGGGCTGTGAAGGCGCACTGGGGACACAGTGCGTAGAGCCGGCGGAGGATGTACTGGACCCTGGAGGCATACTGGAGACCAGGAGCGCTGAGCCGGCACAACCCGTCCTGAACAGATACCCACTTTAGCACGGCAGGTGCGGGGAGCTGGCAAAGAACGCACCGGGCTGTGGATGCGGTGCGGAGACACGGTGCGTAGAACCGGAAAACATGGCACCTGAATGGTGACCAACTCCCCACTGTGAGTACAGGGAGTTGGTTCTTGTTCCCACCTTGGCTCCACCAACCCCCACATTTTTTTTTGAGGCTGCCTCTCGGGCTTCCGTTGTGGCCGCAAACCTCGTTGCTTACCTCCCACGTCCAGGCAGTCTGCTCCTCCTGGGCTGCTTGGTCCTGGGGTGGTGGGATCTTCTGTCACGATCGTCTGTAGAATAAATGGACCAAGGAGCAGCGTGCTTAGAATTCCACGTTTAATAAATGAAATTCACCAAAACAATACAGAACAAACGAAACGTGAAGTCAGTGCACAGGCACTAAACAAAAACAAGATCCCACAAACAGGTGGGAAAAGGCTGCCTAAACATGATCCCCAATCAGACACAACGATAGACAGCTGCCTCTGATTGGGAACCATACCAGGCCAACATCGAAACGAAAAACTAGAATGCCCAACCTAATCACACACTGACCTAACCAAATAGAGAAATAGAAGGATCTCTAAGGTCAGGTGATAGAGATATGGAGAGATAGAGATATAAAGAGGTAGATAGATAGATAGATAGATAGATAGATAGATAGATAGATAGATAGATAGATAGATAGATAGATAGATAGATAGATAGATAGATAGATAGATAGATAGATAGATAGATAGATAGATAGATAGATAGATAGATAGATAGATAGATAGATAGATAGATAGATAGATAGATAGATAGATAGATAGATAGATAGATAGATAGATAGATAGATAGATAGATAGATAGATAGATAGATAGATAGATAGATACATACATACATACATACATAGATAGATAGATAGATAGATAGATAGATAGATAGATAGATAGATAGATAGATAGATAGATAGATAGATAGATAGATAGATAGATAGATAGATAGATAGATAGATAGATAGATAGATAGATAGATAGATAGATAGATAGATAGATAGATAGATAGATAGATAGATAGATAGATACAGAGATAGATAGATAGATACAGAGATAGATAGATAGATAGATAGATAGATAGATAGATAGATAGATAGATAGATAGATAGATAGATAGATAGATAGATAGATAGATAGATAGATAGATAGATAGATAGATAGATAGATAGATAGATAGATAGATAGATAGATAGATAGATAGATAGATAGATAGATAGATAGATAGATAGATAGATAGATAGATAGATACAGATACAGATACAGATACAGATAGATACAGGCCGTACTCAGATTATTGCATGGTTTGCTTTCTCCGTAAAGTAAAAAAAAAAATCTGGCACAGCAGTTGCATTAAATTATTATCCAGGATGGGTGGTTCAGAGAGGTTAAGGAGAAGTTTATCTAAAGTTCGTATGTATTATACATAGATAGATAGATAGATAGATAGATAGATAGATAGATAGATAGATAGATAGATAGATAGATAGATAGATAGATAGATAGATAGATAGATAGATAGATAGATAGATAGATACAGAGATAGAGAGATATAGAGATATAGAGATAGATACAGAGATAGAGAGATATAGAGATATAGAGATATATAGATATACAGTGGGGAAAAAAAGTATTTAGTCAGCCACCAATTGTGCAAGTTCTCCCACTTAAAAAAGATGAGGTAGGTACATTTCAACTATGACAGACAAAATGAGAAGAAAAAAATCCAGAAAATCACATTGCAGGATTTTTAATGAATTTATTTGCAAATTATGGTGGAAAATAAGTGTTTGGTCAATAACAAAAGTTATCTCAATACTTTGTTATATACCCTTTGTTGGCAATGACAGAGGTCAAACATTTTCTGTAAGTCTTCACAAGGTTTTCACACACTGTTGCTGGTAATTTGGCCCATTCCTCCATGCAGATCTCCTCTAGAGCAGTGATGTTTTGGGGCTGTTGCTGGGCAACACGGACTTTCAACTCCCTCCAAAGATTTTCTATGGGGTTGAGATCTGGAGACTGGTTAGGCCACTCCAGGACCTTGAAATGCTTCTTACGAAGCCACTCCTTCGTTGCCCAGGCGGTGTATTTGGGATCATTGTCATGCTGAAAGACCCAGCCACGTTTCATCTTCAATGCCCTTGCTGATGGAAGGAGGTTTTCACTCAAAATCTCACGATACATGACCCCATTCATTCTTTCCTTTACACGGATCAGTCGTCCTGGTCCCTTTGCAGAAAAAAAGGGACCACCCCCATGCTTCACAGTAGGTATGGTGTTCTTTGGATGCAAATCAGCATTCTTTGTCCTCCAAACACAACGAGACTACCTGCCGCCCCTACACTCTAACCACTAGGTTACCCTGCCACCCCTACACTCTAAACACTAGACTACCTGCCCCTCTACACTCTAACCACTAGGTTACCCTGCCGCCCCTACACTCTAACCACTAGGCTACCTGACCCCTCTACACTCTAACCACTAGGCTACCTGCCGCCCCTACACTCTAACCACTAGGTTACCCTGCCACCCCTACACTCTAAACACTAGACTACCTGCCCCTCTACACTCTAACCACTAGGTTACCCTGCCACCCCTACACTCTAAACACTAGACTACCTGCCCCTCTACACTCTAACCACTAGGTTACCCTGCCGCCCCTACACAACAACCTGTTTCATTTATATTTACATGTATTTGTATTTATTATCTTCCTGTCAAGGCAGCAGCTACTCTTCCTGGGGTTTATTATGGATCCCCATTAGTTCCTGCCAAGGCAGTAGCTACTCTTCCTGGGGTTTATTATGGATCCCCATTAGTTCCTGCCAAGGCAGCAGCTACTCTTCCTGGGGTTTATTATGGATCCCATTAGTACCTGCCAAGGCAGCAGCTACTCTTCCTGGGGTTTATTATGGATCCCATTAGTTCCTGCCAAGGCAGCAGCTACTCTTCCTGGGGTTTATTATGGATCCCATTAGTTCCTGCCAAGGCAGCAGCTACTCTTCCTGGGGTTTATTATGGATCCCATTAGTACCTGCCAAGGCAGCAGCTACTCTTCCTGGGGTTTATTATGGATCCCATTAGTTCCTGCCAAGGCAGCAGCTACTCTTCCTGGGGTTTATTATGGATCCCATTAGTTCCTGACAAGGCAGCAGCTACTCTTCCTGGGGTTTATTATGGATCCCCATTAGTTCCTGACAAGGCAGCAGCTACTCTTCCTGGGGTTTATTATGGATCCCCATTAGTACCTGCCAAGGCAGCAGCTACTATTCCTGGGGTTTATTATGGATCCCCATTAGTTCCTGCCAAGGCAGCAGCTACTCTTCCTGGGGTTTATTATGGATCCCCATTAGTACCTGCCAAGGCAGCAGCTACTCTTCCTGGGGTTTATTATGGATCCCCATTAGTACCTGCCAAGGAAGCAGCTACTCTTCCTGGGGTTTATTATGGATCCCCATTAGTTCCTGCCAAGGCAGCAGCTACTCTTCCTGGGGTTTATTAGGGATCCCCATTAGTTCCTGCCAAGGCAGCAGCTACTCTTCCTGGGGTTTATTATGGATCCCCATTAGTTCCTGCCAAGGCAGCAGCTACTCTTCCTGGGGTTTATTATGGATCCCCATTAGTACCTGCCAAGGCAGCAGCTACTCTTCCTGGGGTTTATTATGGATCCCCATTAGTACCTGCCAAGGAAGCAGCTACTCTTCCTGGGGTTTATTATGGATCCCCATTAGTTCTTGCCAAGGCAGCAGCTACTCTTCCTGGGGTTTATTAGGGATCCCCATTAGTTCCTGCCAAGGCAGCAGCTACTCTTCCTGGGGTGTAATATGGATCCCTATTAGTTTCTGGGGTTTGTTATGAATCCCCATTAGTTCCTGTCAAGGCAGCAGCTACTCTTCCTGGGGTTTGTTATGTATCCCCAATAGTTCCTGCCAAGGCAGCAGCTACTCTTCCTGTGGTTTATTATGGATCCCCATTAGTTCCTGCCAAGGCAGCAGCTACTCTTCCTGGGGTTTATTATGGATCCCCAATAGTTCCTGCCAAGGCAGCAGCTACTCATCCTGGGGTTTATTATGGATCCCCATTAATTCCTGCCAAGGCAGCAGCTACTCTTCCTGGGGTTTATTATGGATCCCCATTAGTTCCTGCCAAGGCAGTAGCTACTCTTCCTGGGGTTTATTATGGATCCCCATTAGTTCCTGCCAAGGCAGCAGCTACTCTTCCTGGGGGTTTATTATGGATCCCCATTAGTTCCTGCCAAGGCAGCAGCTACTCTTCCTGGGGTGTATTATGGATCCCCATTAGTTCCTGCCAAGGCAGCAGCTACTCTTCCTGGGGATTATTATGGATCCCCATTAGTTCCTGCCAAGGCAGCAGCTACTCTTCCTGGGGATTATTATGGATCCCCATTAGTTCCTGCCAAGGCAGCAGCTACTCTTCCTGGGGTTTATTATGGATCCCCATTAGTTCCTGTCAAGGCAAAAAATCAAAATCAAATCAAATTTATTTGTTACATACACAGTGTTAGCAGATGTTAATGCGAGTGTAGGGAAATGCTTGTGCTTCTTGTTCCGACAATGCAGTAATAACCAACGAGTAATATAACTAACAATTCCAAAACTACTACCTTAATTAAACACACAAGTGTAAGGGATAAAGAATATGTACATAAAGATATATGAATGAGTGATGGTACAGAGCGGCATAGGCAAGATGCAGTAGATGGTATCGAGTACAGTATATACATATGAGATGAGTATGTAAACAAAGTGGCATAGTTAAAGTGGCTAGTGATACATGTATTACATAAGGATGCAGTAGATGATATAGAGTACAGTATATACGTATACATATGAGATGAATAATGTAGGATATGTAAACATTATATTAAGTAGCATTGTTTAAAGTGGCTAGTGATATATTTTACATCAATTCCCATCAATTCCCATTGTTAAAGTGGCTGGAGTTGAGTCAGTGTGTTGGCAGCAGCCACTCAATGTTAGTGGTGGCTGTTTAACAGTCTGATGGCCTTGAGATAGAAGCTGTTTTTCAGTCTCTTGGTCCCAGCTTTGATGCACCTGTACTGACCTCTCCTTCTGGATGATAGCGGGGTGAACAGGCAGTGGCTCGGGTGGTTGTTGTCCTTGATGATCTTTATGGCCTTCCTGTGACATCGGGTGGTGTAGGTGTCCTGAAGGGCAGGTAGTTTGCCCCGGTGATGCATTGTGCAGACCTCACTACCCTCTGGAGAGCCTTATGGTTGTGGGTGGAGCAGTTGCCTTACCAGGCGGTGATACAGCCCGACAGGATGCTCTCGATTGTGCATCTGTAGAAGTTTGTGAGTGCTTTTGGTGACAAGCCAAATTTCTTCAGCCTCCTGAGGTTGAAGAGGCGCTGTTGCACCTTCTTCACGATGCTGTCTGTGTGGGTGGACCAATTCAGTTTGTCTGTGATGTGTACGCCGAGGAACTTAAAACTTACTACCCTCTCCACTACTGTCCCATCGATGTGGATAGGGAGGTGTTCCCTCTGCTGTTTCCTGAAGTCCACAATCATATCCTTAGTTTTGTTGATGTTGAGTGTGAGGTTATTTTCCTGACACCACACTCCGAGGGCCCTCACCTCCTCCCTGTAGGCCGTCTCATCATTGCTGGCAATCAAGCCTACCACTGTTGTGTCGTCCGCCACCTTGATGATTGAGTTGGAGGCGTGCGTGGCCACGCAGTCGTGGGTGAACAGGGAGTTCAGGAGTGGGCTCAGAACGCACCCTTGTGGGGCCCCAGTGTTGAGGATCAGCGGGGTGGAGATGTTGTTACCTACCCTCACCACCTGGGGGCGGCCCTCCAGGAAGTCCAGTACCCAGTTGCACAGGGCTGGGTCGAGACCCAGGGTCTCGAGCTTGATGACGAGTTTGGAGGGTACTATTGTGTTAAATGCTGAGCTGTAGTCGATGAACAGCATTCTCACATAGGTATTCCTCTTGTCCAGATGGGTTAGGGCAGTGTGCAGTGTGGTTGAGATTGCATCGTCTGTGGACCTATTTGGGCGGTAAGCAAATTGGAGTGGGTCTAGGGTGTCAGGTAGGGTGGAGGTGATATGGTCCTTGACCATAGCAGCAGCTACTCGTCCTGGGGTTTATTATGGATCCCCATTAGTTCCTGTCAAGGCAGCAGCTACTCTTCCTGGGGTTTATTACAGTAAAATAGCAATGTATCTGGTCAAACACAATTTACTAAGGGTTGGTAACAGGCTGATTGGTCGGCTATTTGACTTTAATATTTCTTGGTAGCGGAATGACTTTAGCTTCCCTCCAATCCTGAGGGCAACACACTCTCTAGTAGGCTCATTTGAAGACGTCAAAGTGTGAGTGGCAATATTGTCTGATATTTTCCTCCAAGTTTTTTTTCATCCAAGTTGTCAGACCCCGGTGGCTTGTCATTGTTGATAGACAATTTTTTTTTATACCTCTTCCACACTTACTTTACGGAATTTAAAATTACAAATCTTGTCTTTCATAATTTGGTCAGATACAGTGCCTTCGGAAAGTATTTAGATCCCTTGACTTTTTCCAAATTTTGTTACGTTACAGCCTAATTCTAAAATGGCTTAAATTATTTTTCCCCTCATCAATCTAGACACAATAACCCCTCTCCTCTCCTCTCCTCTCCTCTCCTCTCCTCTCCTCTCCTCTCCTCTCCTCTCCTCTCCTCTCCTCTCCTCTCCTCTCCTCTCCTCTCCTCTCCTCTCCTCTCCTCTCCTCTCCTCTGCTCTTCTTTCCTCTCCTCTCCTTTCTCTCCTCTCCTCTCCTCTCCTCTCCTCTCCTCTCCTCTCCTCTCCTCTCCTCTCCTCTGCTCTTCTTTTTTCCTCTCCTCTCTCTCCTCTCCTCTCCTCTCCTCTCCTCTCCTCTCCTCTCCTCTCCCTCTCCTCTCCTCTCCTCTCCTCTCCTCTCCTCTCCTCTCCTCTCCTCTCCTCTCCTCTCCTCTCCTCTCCTCTGCTCTGCTCTGCTCTGCTCTTCTTCTTCACTCCTCTCCTCTGCTCTCCACTCCTCTCCTCACCTCTATTTTGCAACTCTTCCCTAGACTGTTGGTATAAAAGAGAACGTGTTCAGTGCCATCTTACCTGGTTAAGACATAGCAATATATCAAATAGGATATAAAACAGTGTAGATTTGATGTAAGGTCAGACAGAATCCAGAATGGGAGGGTAAAAGTGTTTTCTTGTCTGAAATGAAAAGCTGTGTAAAAAGCTGAGTCCCATAAAATCCCTGTGTGATCCCTATTGTGAAAGCTGCTGAACTCAATTTACAACACACACACCGCCAGAATGTGACCGTTTTATCACTGTGTCACATTATTTTCTTTCCTCCTAGGAACCATTCTCCTTGCCTGTAAATCTGTGTGACCTTTGAATATAATCTCAGTTCCCCCCTCTCCTCTCTCCCTCTCCCTCTGCTCCCAGCTCTCTGGTTTAATCCGCTCAATGTCTTTATTCAGAAACATTATATGCCTCACACTACTTTTCTCTCTCTCTCTCTCTCTCTCTCTCTCTCTCTCTCTCTGTCTCTCTCTCTCTATCTATTTTCTCTCTATCTCTTTCTCTCTCTCTCTCTCTCTCTCTCTTTCTCTCTCTGTGTCTCTCTCTCTCTCTCTGTCTCTCTCTCTCTCCCTCTCTCTTTCTCCCTCCCTCTCTATCTCTCTCTCTATATATATATATACATATCTCTCTCTCTCTCTCTTTATCTCTCTCTCTCTCTCTCTCTCTGTCTATATCTATTTCGCTCTCTCTGTCTCTCTCTTTCTCTCTCTCTCTGTCTATTATGTCTCACTCACTCAATATATTTCATTGTGGCAGAGCGAGTGAGATGATGTATGGAGAGAGGGAAGAGATAGAAGAGAGGGAGGCTTTCAAGACGCAGTACATTTCTAAACGTTGAAATGAAAGAAAACCGTTTATATCACAGCATGCTGAGTAGCAGAGACATGGTTTATACTGTTGTCCTGGAAATTCAACACGAGACACTCAAAGTCAATCTTAAATGAGTTGTTTATTGACAGTTAACTGAAGAGGTTCCAACAAACATGATGCACCATAGTACAGGTCTATCAGGAGCTCTATCGGGGCAGTTCCGTTAGATCTCTTATATATTGCTTACAGACACAAAACATAAGCATGATTTAGCTTATTCATCGTGCGTAATTAATTCATCATTATCGTTTTGGTTCATAACATGTGACAGACCAACACCTCACGAGGCTTCTTCTCTCCAAGCTGAGACCTTGAAAACGGAGATATCCCTTCGTTCTCAAAACAAGGTTCTGAGCTGCCGGATTTTGCAGATACTGATAGTAAGGATTTGTTCAATCAGTCACTTGAACACATACATTGGTAGAATGTTTGCGCTACATGTTTTGACACACAGTAGTAGAGACATGGTTTATACCAGCGGTACTGAACTACTATTTGAGAAGTTCTAGTGACACAAATTCCCAAAGGTCCTTTATCGTTTTTCGGGGCTACAACGTCACTACAAAATATTTCAAAAGTTGCCTATAAAGTTGCCAAAATATTTCTAACTACTTTTGTAGTTAGAAACTACTTTTGTAGTGTTGCAAGACCAACCCATGTAGTAAGCTCCAGCGTAAAGTGAGTCATTCACTATTGAAGTTTCATACCGGAAGGAGAAACACATATTACGCACTGCATTGTTTGGTAACGTGCAGATTCAGCTGTTTATATATCAATCATTATGGCGACTAAGTCAGGGAAAGCTAAATCTAAGTCTAGATATACATATGTACACACAATTTTAGAATAAATTGATTGGGAAAGTGAGACAGAGATTGTTGTAGGACGATTCATTTAGCAATTGTGGAGGAATATTTTTTGAACGGGACAGGACATCGTTTTGGACTGGTAAGTTCTTATCATGCTAATGCCCTTGTTTGAAATGAATAATATAAAATATTATTTGTGATGTTTTTTACATTTTAGAAGCAATATATAAACATGTAATGTCATGAAATGTGAGATGCGTGTGTCTGCCGCACCACCCCACCCCCAAATGGAATAGCCTATTTGAAGCTGTTGAGGGGAGGGCAGGCCCACAACAATGGCCAATGTGAAATGGAGACAGTAGATACAGCTGGTCTGTTATAATACAATAGAAACAGTGGATCTAGCTGGTCTGTCATAATAGAATAGAGACAGTAGATCTAGCTGGTCTGTCATAATATAATAGAGACAGTAGATCTAGCTGGTCTGTCATAATATAATAGAGAAAGTAGATATAGCTGGTCTGTCATAATATAATAGCGACAGTAGATCTAGCTGGTCTGTCATAATATAATAGAGACAGTAGATCAAGCTGAAATGTCATAATATAATAGCGACAGTAGATCTAGCTGGTCTGTCATAATATAATAGAGACAGTAGATCAAGCTGAAATGTCATAATATAAAAGAGACAGTAGATCTAGCAGGTCATAATAATATATTCAACCTTATGTTCCCTGTACTCCCTATATATATCTGTTTATTATACCTGTTGATACAGGGCTCATATGTAAAACTATTCTAACTGAACATTTTCTTTCACAGTGACACTGACTCCGAATGGGAGCCCCCAGGGCCAAGGTGTCCATCCCCCACTGAAGCTGGTTCATCCAGCTCCTGCCACAAGTGGTGTTCATCTGCCCAAATGTATTTCTGCAGGCCTGGATGTTCCTCAGGGCCAAAAGGGCACAGCATGGAGGCGGTCGCTGTGTTTTTTGCAAAATGAAGTCCCCCATCACCTGCACCACATGCCTGGTGACCCTCTGCTTTACAGCAGAAAGAGACTGCTATGGCACCTGGCATCAGCAGCACAATATTATGTAGGGCTTTGGCAAAGTGGGTGGGGTTATCTCCTTTCTGTTTGGCCCTGTCCGGGGCCCTCATCGGATGGGGCCACAGTGTCTCCTGACCCCTCCTGTCTCAGCCTCCAGTATTTATGCTGCAGTAGTTTATGTGTCGGGGGGCTAGGGTCAGTTTGTTATATCTGGAGTACTTCTTCTGTCTTATCCAGTGTCCTGTGTGAATTTAAGTATGCTCTCTCTAAATCTCTCTTTCTCTCTCTCGGAGGACCTAAGCCCTAGGACCATGCGTCAGGACTACCTGGAATGATGACTCTTTGCTGTCCCCAGTCCACCTGGCCGTGCTGCTGCTCCAGTTTCAACTGTTCTGCCTGCGGCTATGGAACCTAAACTGTTCATTTTTACTCTTGAGGTGCTGTCCTGTTGCATCCTCTTCAACTACTGTGATTATTATTATTTGACCCAGCTGGTCATCTGTGAACGTTTGAAAATCTCGGCCATGTTCTGTTATAATCTCCACCCGGCACAGCCAGAAGAGGACTGGCCACCCCACATAGCCTGATTCCTCTCTAGGTTTCTTCCTAGGTTTTGGCCTTTCTAGGGAGTTTTTCCTAGCCACTGTGTTTCTACACCTGCATTGCTTGCTGTTTGGGGTTTTAGGCTGGGGCTATATCAATAGATTAGATTTGATAGAGGACTGAGGGTCTTCCAAATATTGAAAGTGTGTAAATAGTTACCCATGTTATTTTGTAAATGTATATATATTTTTTTTTCATATGTTTTTATCAATAATTATATTTTTTCCCCCCCAAAAAATGTTTCATTTATTTTTCTCCCCCAAAATTTTTTTTTGGGGGGGGGGTGTGTTAGAGTACCATTTTGATATTTTGTTTATAGTTATTTGTTTCAAAATGTATACCTTCACCAATTTGGCCACTTGGGTACATTTGGGCTACTTGTGTGGGACACCTGGGTGACTTCATGATAAATGTCATGTCTGAAACTTTGCACAAGTACTGTTGCCCTCTTATATTTTTCACTGAAATTCTCCCCATCATCCTATCTGAATGTTTGTTTTATCTTGTTCATTTTAAAGATGATGATACAAAATAAAAATAAAAAACATATGTTTTTTTCCATTGTTTTATCTAAACCAGATCTATTGTGTTATATTCTCCTACATTCAATTCACATTTACACAAACTTCAGAGTGTTTTCTTTCAAATGGTACCAAGAATATGCATATCCTTGGTTCTGTGCCTGAACTACAGGCTGTTAGATTTGGGTATGTCTTCAGGACGAAATTGCACAAAGTAGGGGGGAGCTCTAAGAGGTTTTAAGAGCTAGGGTTAGGTTTAGTGTCTTCAGGCAGAAATTGCACAAAGTAGGGGGGAGCTCTAAGAGGTTTTAAGAGCTAGGGTTAGGTCTAGTGTTAGGCGCTAGGATTAGGTTTAGTGTTAAGAGCTATGGTTAGGTTTAGTGTTAAGAGCTAGGGTTAGTTTTAGTGTTAGGAGCTAGGGTTAGGTTTAGTGTTAGGAGCTAGGGTTAGGAGCTAGGGTTAGGTTTATGGTTAGGTTTAGTGTTAGGGTTAGGAGCTAAGGTTAGGTTTAGGGTTAGGAGCTAGGGTTAGGTTTAGGGTTAGGTTTAGTGTTTGTGGTTAGGGAAAATAGGATTTTGAATGGGACTGAATTGACTGAATTGTGTGTCCCCACAAGGTTAGATGTACAAGACTGTGTGTGTGTAGCTGGAACCTAGACAGCATCTTCTGTAACTCTGGTCTAGGAAGCGATTACACCCTGGGTCTAGGAAGAGATTACACCCTGGGTCTAGGAAGAGATTACACCCTGCTATGGGTCTAGGAAGAGATTACACCCTGGGTCTAGGAAGAGATTACACCCTGGGTCTAGGAAGAGATTACACCCTGCTATGGGTCTAGGAGGAGATTACACCCTGCTATGGGTCTAGGAAGAGATTACACCCTGGGTTTAGGAAGAGATTACGCCCTGCTATGGGTATAGGAAGAGATTACACCCTGCTATGGGTATAGGAAGAGATTACACCCTGCTATGGGTCTAGGAAGAGATTACGCCCTGGGTTTAGGAAGAGATTACACCCTGGGTTTAGGAAGAGATTACACCCTGGATCTAGGATGAGATTACATCCTGCTATGGGTCTAGGAAGAGATTACACCCTGGGTTTAGGAAGAGATTACACCCTGCTATGGGTCGAGGAAGAGATTACACCCTGGGTCTAGGAAGAGATTACACCCTGCTATGGGTCTAGGAAGAGATTACGCCCTGGGTTTTGGAAGAGATTACACCCTGGGTTTAGGAAGAGATTACACCCTGGGTCTAGGAAGAGATTACACCCTGCTATGGGTCTAGGAGGAGATTACACCCTGCTATGGGTCTAGGAAGAGATTACACCCTGGGTTTAGGAAGAGATTACGCCCTGCTATGGGTATAGGAAGAGATTACACCCTGCTATGGGTCTAGGAAGAGATTACGCCCTGGGTTTAGGAAGAGATTACACCCTGGGTTTAGGAAGAGATTGCACCCTGGATCTAGGATGAGATTACACCCTGCTATGGGTCTAGGAAGAGATTACACCCTGGGTTTAGGAAGAGACTACACCCTGGGTTTAGGAAGAGATTACACCCTGCTATGGGTCTAGGAAGAGATTACACTCTGGGTTTAGGAAGAGATTACACCCTGCTATGGGTCTAGGAAGAGATTACACTCTGCTATGGGTCTAGGAAGAGATTACACCCTGGTTTTAGGAAGAGATTACGCCCTGCTATGGGTCTAGGAAGAGATTTGTTCCCTGGGTTTAGGAAGAGATTACACCCTGGGTTTAGGAAGAGATTACACCCTGCTATGGGTCTAGGAAGAGATTACGCCCTGCTATGGGTAGAGGAAGAGATTACACCCTTTGTCTAGGAAGAGATTACACTTTGGGTCTAGGAAGAGATTACACCCTGGGTCTAGGAAGAGATTACACCCTGCTATGGGTCTAGGAAGAGATTACACCCTGCTATGGGTCTAGGAAGAGATTACACCCTGCTATGGGTCTAGGAAGAGGTTACGCCCTGGGTTTAGGAAGAGATTATACACCCTGGGTTAGAAAGAGATTACACCCTGGGTCTAGGAAGACATTACACCCTGCTATGGGTCTAGGAAGAGATTACACTCTGGGTTTAGGAAGAGATTACACCCTGGTTTTAGGAAGAGATTACGCCCTGCTATGGGTCTAGGAAGAGATTTGTTCCCTGGGTTTAGGAAGAGATTACACCCTGGGTTTAGGAAGAGATTACACCCTGGGTTTAGGAAGAGATTACGCCCTGCTATGGGTCTAGGAAGAGATTACACCCTGCTATGGGTCTAGGAAGAGATTACGGCCTGGGTTTAGGAAGAGATTACACCCTGGGCTTAGGAAGAGATTGCACCCTGGATCTAGGATGAGATTACACCCTGCTATGGGTCTAGGAAGAGATTACACCCTGGGTTTAGGAAGAGATTACACCCTGGGTTTAGGAAGAGATTACACCCTGCTATGGGTCTAGGAAGAGATTACAGTCTGGGTTTAGGAAGAGATTACACCCTGCTATGGGTCTAGGAAGAGATTACACCCTGCTATGGGTCTAGGAAGAGATTACACCCTGGTTTTAGGAAGAGATTACGCCCTGCTATGGGTCTAGGAAGAGATTTGTTCCCTGGGTTTAGGAAGAGATTACACCCTGGGTTTAGGAAGAGATTACACCCTGGGTTTAGGAAGAGATTACACCCTGCTATGGGTCTAGGAAGAGATTACACCCTGCTATGGGTCTAGGAAGAGATTACACCCTGGGTTTAGGAAGAGATTACGCCCTGCTATGGGTATATGAAGAGATTACACCCTGCTATGGGTATAGGAAGAGATTACACCCTGCTATGGGTCTAGGAAGAGATTACGCCCTGGGTTTAGGAAGAGATTACACCATGGGTTTAGGAAGAGATTATACCCTGGATCTAGGATGAGATTACACCCTGCTATGGGTCTAGGAAGAGATTACACCCTGGGTTTAGGAAGAGATAACACCCTGGGTTTAGGAAGAGATTACACCCTGCTATGGGTTTAGGAAGAGATAACACCCTGGGTTTAGGAAGAGATTACACCCTGCTATGGGTCTAGGAAGAGATTACACCCTGCTATGAGTCTAGGAAGAGATTACACCCTGGTTTTAGGAAGAGATTACGCCCTGCTATGGGTATAGGAAGAGATTACACCCTGGGTCTAGGAAGCGATTACACCCTGCTATGGGTCTAGGAAGAGATGTGTTCCCTGGGTTTAGGAAGAGATTACACCCTGGGTTTAGGAAGAGATTACACCCTGGGTTTAGGAAGAGATTACACCCTGCTATGGGTCTAGGTAGAGATTATGCCCTGCTATGGGTAGAGGAAGAGATTACACCCTGGGTCTAGGAAGAGATTACACCCTGGGTCTAGGAAGAGATTACACCCTGGGTCTAGGAAGAGATTACACCCTGGGTCTAGGAAGAGATTACACCCTGCTATGGGTCTAGGAAGAGATTACACCCTGCTATGGGTCTAGGCAGAGATTACGCCCTGGGTTTAGGAAGAGATTATACACCCTGGGTTTAGGAAGAGATTACACCCTGGGTCTAGGAAGAGATTACGCCCTGCTATGGGTATTGGAAGAGATTACACCCTGCTATGGGTATAGGAAGAGATTACGCCCTGCTATGGGTATAGGAAGAGATTACACCCTGCTATGGGTCTAGGAAGAGATTTCACCCTGGGTCTAGGAAGAGATTACACCCTGGGTCTAGGAAGAGATTACACCCTGGGTCTAGGAAGAGATTACACCCTGCTATGGGTCTAGGAAGAGATTACGCCCTGCTATGGGTGTAGGAAGAGATTACACCCTGGGTTTATGAAGAGATTACACCCTGCTATGGGTGTAGGAAGAGATAACACCCTGCTATGGGTATAGGAAGAGATTACGCCCTGCTATGGGTCTAGGAAGATATTACACCCTGCTATGGGTATAGGAAGAGATTACACCCTGTTATGGGTATAGGAAGAGATTACGCCCTGGGTATAGGAAGAGATTACACCCTGGGTATAGGAAGAGATTACGCCCTGGGTATAGGAAGAGATTACGCCCTGGGTATAGGAAGAGATTACGCCCTGGGTATAGGAAGAGATTACGCCCTGGGTATAGGAAGAGATTACGCCCTGTGTATAGGAAGAGATTACGCCCTGGGTATAGGAAGAGATTACGCCCTGGGTATAGGAAGAGATTACGCCCTTGGTATAGGAAGAGATTACGCCCTGGGTATAGGAAGATATTACACCCTGGGTATAGGAAGAGATTACGCCCTGGGTATAGGAAGAGATTACACACATTTCTCTCTCTTTTTTATTTTGGTATTTTCTGAGTGTCATCCAGCGGTCTGTTTCAATTGAGATGAGGGATTATGAGTTAGAGACACACACACACATATACACACGCACACACAAACGCTGATACACACACACGCAAGTTCACACACTGCAAATGTAACCGACCGCCTCGATGCGGTTTTATGTTTTGTGTTTTTTACATCAGATAAAAGTAGAGACTCAGAGCTACAAAATTGTATGTCATACACTACAGTATATCATACACTACAGTATATCATACACTACAGTATATCATACACTACAGTACATCATACACTACAGTACATCATACACTACAGTATATCATACACTACAGTACATCATACACTACAGTACATCATACACTACAGTATATTATACACTACAGTATATCATACACTACAGTACATCATACACTACAGGACATCATACACTACAGTATATCATACACTACAGTACATCATACACTACAGTACATCATACACTACAGTACATCATACACTACAGTATATCATACACTACAGTACATCATACACTACAGTACATCATACACTACAGTATATTATACACTACAG
Source organism: Oncorhynchus tshawytscha (assembly GCF_018296145.1). Lineage (NCBI taxonomy): Eukaryota > Metazoa > Chordata > Actinopteri > Salmoniformes > Salmonidae > Oncorhynchus > Oncorhynchus tshawytscha. The sequence continues at coordinate 51,195,438 of NC_056458.1, read as the reverse complement.
TATATCATACACTACAGTACATCATACACTACAGTATATCATACACTACAGTATATTATACACTACAGTATATTATACACTACAGTATATCATACACTACAGTACATCATACACTACAGTATATCATACACTACAGTATATCATACACTACAGTACATCATACACTACAGTATATCATACACTACAGTATATCATACACTACAGTACATAATACAGTACATCATACACTACAGTACATCATACACTACAGTATATCATACACTACAGTACATAATACAGTACATCATACACTACAGTATATCATACACTACAGTACATAATACAGTACATCATACACTACAGTACATCATACACTACAGTACATCATACACTACAGTATATCATACACTACAGTACATAATACAGTACATCATACACTACAGTACATCATACACTACAGTACATCATACACTACAGTACATAATACACTACAGTATATTATACACTACAGTACATCATACACTACAGTACATAATACAGTACATCATACACTACAGTACATCATACACTACAGTATATAATACACTTCAGTATATTACAATACAGTATATCATACACTACAGTTGAGGATCAATGGGAAAGTAATTCTGCTTTGAAAGTTGATAAACTTGTAACCTCGCTTTTAAGAAAATTTCCCTTGAATCATTTTCTACCTACTGCAGAGCTCTTCTTTAGCTGATTAGGCTGTTTTTATGTTATCCTGAGCATTGGTGAACACAACTGTGCTGCTAGCAACAACATTTTTTTTGGGGGGGGGGGGCAACGTTTAATGACACCGGCCATATTCAACCTGTGTTGAGTGTTTGTAAATTTGTCAGTCATTCTGAGCTCTGGCACACTCAGACGAGAGTGGTCTGAAATCGGAGTAGGTAGCCAGAGTGAATTTACCAGCTACGTCCAGCAACAGTTGTCACAGTGACATTCTATTGAAATGGTTACTTTTTATAATGGAGTCTTTTATTAAGACCTGTAACTAGCTAAACAATGAACCATAATCCCAACTCATGATGTTACTACCCTGCATGAATCTGCAGGTAGCTAACCAACCAGGTACAATGTTAGTTAGCTAGCTAACATCAGGCTATAACTAGCAATGAAATTGGCTCCGAGATACAAATAATCTTACTACACAGATCACACGCGTAAAGTCAGCTAGCGAGGCAGCCAGCAAACGTTAGCTCGCTAGCTGACAGTACACTTTAACTTGAAAACAACTTTCTGAAAAAAATTGAAATGTGTAACATCTGAAAATGTAGCTAGCTAGACTATCTTATCTATCCGTATTCTTGGATGGACAATTCTTCTGCCCAACAAATTGTTCTTTAAAAGTTCATTTGTGGAATTCGTTGCTTCTTAACCCTTGTTTGGTGTTCGGATCTGTGAGACCCATTTTCAAGGTTTACTAAAAGAAAAATGATACAATGAATTATTTCTTCAACCTGAGACTCGTTGGCCTCATTTTCTTTTTAAGATAAGCCTGTATGTATATGTATGTGTGTGTATGGATGTAACATTCAAAAGTTTGGGGTCACTTAGAAATGTCCTTGTATATGAAAGAAAAACACATTTTTTTGTCCATTAAAATAAATTCAAAGTGATCAGAAATACAGTGTAGACATTGTTAATGTTGTAAATTACTTTTGTAACGGAAACGGCTGATTTTTAATGGAATATCTACATTGGCGTACAGAGGCCCATTATCAGCAACCATCATTCCTGTGTTCCAATGGCACTTTGTGTTCGCTAATCCAAGTTTATCATTTTAAAAGGCTAATTGAACTTTAGAAAACCATGATGCAATTATGTTAGAATAGCTGAAATCTGTTCTGATTAAAGAAGCAATAAAACTGTCCTTCTTTAGATTAGTTGAGTATCTGGAGCATCAGCACTTGTGGGTTCAATTACAGGCTCAAAATGGCCAGTACAAAGACCTTTCTTCTGAAACTCGTCAGTCTATTCTTGTTCTGTGAAATGAAGGCTATTCCATGTGAGAAATTGCCAAGACACTGAAGATCTCGTACAACGTTGTGTGCTACTCACTTCACAGAACAGCGCAAACTGTCTCTAACCAGAATAGAAAGAGGAGTGGGAGGACCCGGTGCACAACTGAGCAGGAGGACAAGTACTTTAGAGTGTCTAGTTTGAGAAACAGACGCCTCACAAGTCCTCAACTGGCAGCTTCATAAAGTAGTACCAGCAAAACACCAGTCTCAACGTCAACAGTGAAGAGGCGACTCCGGGATGCTGGCCTTCTAGGCAGAGTTCCTCTGTCCAGTCTCAACGTCAACAGTGAAGAGGCGACTCTGGGATGCTGGCCTTCTAGGCACAGTTCCTCTGTCCAGTCTCAACGTCAACAGTGAAGAGGCGACTCTGGGATGCTGGCCTTCTAGGCACAGTTCCTCTGTCCAGTCTCAACGTCAACAGTGAAGAGGCGACTCCGGGATGCTGGCCTTCTAGGCAGAGATCCTCTGTCCAGTCTCAACGTCAACAGTGAAGAGGCGACTCCTGGATGCTGGCCTTCTAGGCAGAGTTCCTCTGTCCAGTCTCAACATCAACAGTGAAGAGGCGACTCCTGGATGCTGGCCTTCTAGGCAGAGTTCCTCTGTCCAGTCTCAACATCAACAGTGAAGAGGCGACTCCGGGATGCTGGCCTTCTAGGCAGAGATCCTCTGTCCAGTCTCAACGTCAACAGTGAAGAGGCGACTCTGGGATGCTGGCCTTCAGCATCAGTGTCTGTGTTCTTTTGCCTATTGTCATCTTTTCTTTTTATTGGCCAGTCTGAGATATGGCTTTTTCTTTACAGGAAACTAGGCGTATGACATCACTACCTCAGGAAACTAGGCATATGACATCACTACTTCAGGAAACTAGGCATATGACATCACTACTTCAGGAAACTAGGCAGGCGTATGACATCACTACTTCAGGAAACTAGGCATATGACATCACTACTTCAGGAAACTAGGCAGGCGTATGACATCACTACCTCAGGAAACTAGGCATATGACATCACTACTTCAGGAAACTAGGCGTATTACATCACTACTTCAGGAAACTAGGCGTATGACATCACTACTTTTTTTTAACAAGGCACACCTGTTATTTGAAATGCATTCCAGGTGACTACTTCATCAAGCTGGTTGAGAGAATGCCAAACCTGTGCAAAGCTGTCATAAAAACAAAGAGTGGCTATTTGAAGAATCTCAAATATAAAATAGATTTAGATTTGTTTAACACTTCTTTGGTTACTACATGACTCCATATATGTTATTTCATAGTTTTGATGTCTTCACTATTATTCTCTAATGTAGAAAATAGTCAAATAAAGAAAAACCTTGAAATTAGTAGGTTTTTCCAATCTTTTGACTGGTTACTATATTATATAATTATAAAGAAATAATCAAATACTTTCACATCACTGTTTTTGGAAGCTTTAAAATGATATGAAACTCAACCAATGAAGACATGGATATCTCATGGTAGTTTGAATGTGTTTGCAGTCAGGTCCATCAAGTCCATTTTAACCACTTCTTCCATGGACAAAACATATGGAAAGGGTTGTTTAAATTAAAACGGATCACAAAAAGTAATTGAATTCAAAAGGATTTAACCATGTGTGTGTGTGTGTGTGTGTACTAGCTTGCAGGAGAGAAGCCAAGGGCAGGCCATGAAACCTTAATGTGATGCTCCATATTGCAGAAAAAGAAGTGCATTAGGCCACACACACACACACACACACACACACACACACACACACACACACACACACACACACACACACACACACACACACACACACACACACACACACACACACGCACACACAGACACACTGAGAATGACTGTGCATATGTGTGGGATTGAGATTATTGTGTGTGTGTGTGTGTGTGTGTGTGTGTGTGTGTGTGTGTGTGTGTGTGTGTGTGTGTGTGTGTGTGTGTGTTCCTGGTGGTCTGTGAGGTAGTGAAGAGTAGAGAGGAGCTTAGGAGTGTTTACAAAATCCTTTAGATGAGACATCAACCAGGTCTCACTTTTTTTGTGGAGCCAGAGGCACACGGAGAGAAACAGAGAGAGAACAGAGGGAGAACAGAGAGAGAAACAGAGAGAACAGAGAGAGAACAGAGGGCGAACAGAGAGAGAAACAGAGAAACAGAGAGAACAGAGAGAACAGAGAGAGAACAGAGAGAGAACAGAGGGAGAACAGAGAGAGAACAGAGAGAACAGAGAGAGAACAGAGAGAGAACAGAGGGAGAAGAGAGAGTACAGAGAGAGAACAGAGAGAGAAACAGAGAGAACAGGGAGAACAGAGAGAGAACAGAGAGAGAAACAGAGAGAACAGGGAGAACAGAGAGAGAAACAGAGAGAACAGAGAGAGAAACAGAGAGAACAGAGAGAGACACAGAGAGAGAAACAGAGAGAACCAGAGAGAACAGAGAGAACAGAGAGAGAAACAGAGAGATAACAGAGAGAGAACAGAGAGAGAAACAGAGATAACAGAGAGAGAACAGAGAGATAACAGAGAGAGAACAGAGAGAGAACAGAGAGAGAAACAGAGATAACAGAGAGAGAACAGAGAGAGAAACAGAGAAACAGAGAGAGAAACAGAGAGAGAACAGAGAGAGAAACAGAGAGAACAGATAGAACAGAGATAACAGAGAGAGAACAGAGGGAGAACAGAGAGATAACAGAGAGAGAAACAGAGAGAACAGATAGAACAGAGATAACAGAGAGAGAACAGAGGGAGAACAGAGAGAGAAACAGAGAGAGAACAGAGAGAGAACAGAGAGAGAAACAGAGAGAGAACAGAGAGAGAACAGAGAGAGAAACAGAGAGAACAGATAGAACAGAGATAACAGAGAGAGAACAGAGGGAGAACAGAGAGAAACAGAGGGAGAACAGAGAGAGAACAGGGAGAGAAACAGAGAGAACAGAGAGAGAACATAGAGAAACAGAGGGAGAACAGAGAGAGAACAGGGAGAGAAACAGAGAGAACAGAGAGAACAGAGAGAAACAGAGAGAACAGAGAGAGAAACAGAGAGAGAAACAGAGAGAACAGAGAGAGAACAGAGAGAAACAGAGAGAACAGAGAGAGAACAGAGAGAAACAGAGAGAAACAGGTAGAACAGTGGGAACAAAAGAACAATGGAATATAATACACAGACATCAGACAGTTTTTTTTAATGTCTTACAGATATAAATAGATATGGAATAAGCAACGCTGTCAAAGAAAATTCTAGTTATTGTGTTTGGATATTCTCTGAAGTGTTAGTCAGTCAGTTGGTGCAGAGAGTCATGCCAACATCAGTGTTGTATGTGTTTTAGGAGGTTCAAAACAATGTTTGGGTCTGGCCTGATTCCTGGTGATGTTGGCTCCCAAAGATATTTCTTTGGCTTTTGCTCAGAAGGCTTTTCACAGTTTTGTTATCATGTAAAATATGTCATTGCTATTGTTTAACTAATCACATGCTCTTTCACTCTCCTCTCTCCTCCTCTCTTCTTCTCTCTCCTCCTCTCTCCTCCTCTCACCTCCTCTCTCCTCCTCTCTCCTCCTCTCTCCTCCTCTTCTCCTCCTCTTCTCCTCCTCTCTCCTCCTCTTTCATCCTCCGCTCTCCTCCTCTTCTCCTCCTCTCTCCTCCTCTCTCCTCCTTTTTCATCCTCTGCTCTCCTCCTCTCTCCTCCTCTACTCCTCCTCTTCTCCTCCTCTCTCCTCCTCTCTTCTTCTCTCTCCTCCTCTTTCATCCTCCGCTCTCCTTCTCTCTCCTCCTCTCTTCTTCTCTCTCCTCCTCTTCTCCTCCTATCTCCTCCTCTCCTCCTCTTCTCCTCTCTCCTCCTCTCTCCTCCTCTTCTCCTTTTCTCTCCTCTCTCCTCCCTCCTCCTTTTTTCTCCTCCTCTCCTCCTCCTCCCTCCTTCTCTCTCTCTCTTCTCTTTATCTGCAGGTAAGCCTGATTGGAGTTACCATGGTGACGTGGTGTGTGACATCAGAGGTGAAAGATGACACTCAGTGCTGAGTCATACAGGTCTGAAAGCTTACGTCTCATTGGTTAACTGGAGGAGTATGGAGAATCCTCATAGGTTAATGCGTTTGCCACTGTGTGGTGTTTACTGCAGGCGTGTCTGTGAGAGAGAGAGAGAGAGAGAGCAAATGGCTAACAAACAACAGAACACCGAAAACACCATCCAACCTGGAAATGAATGAGTAATGTTTAGTCTGAAGCTATTTTTTTTTCAAAAGCTAAGAAGAAAAATACATATAAGGATAAAATGCTAAGTTAAGGCTACCAAGCTTGCTAGGACAAAGAGAGAGACAGAGGCTGACACTGTGTGAGTGTACTGCTGGCTAAAGGAGAGCTGGAGAGATGATAACTACCTGCAACACAGATGCTGTGTCTTTCCGTGTGTGTGTGTGTGTGTGTGTGTGTGTGTGTGTGTGTGTGTGTGTGTGTGTGCCAACACTGATATCTCACACACACACACACTCCACTGGGGACAGGAGAAGAGATGAGAAGAGAGGAGGAGATGTGATAAAATGTATTGTGGAACGGTAGACTGTGTCCAAGGGTTTTAAACAGAGATAATCAGAGAGGTTATCTGTTTGGTTTTAAACAGAGATAATCAGAGAGGTTATCTGTTTGTTTTTAAACAGAGGTTATCTGTTTGTTTTTAAACAGAGGTTATCTGTTTGTTTTTAAACAGAGGTTATCTGTTTGTTTTTAAACAGAGGTTATCTGTTTGGTTTTAAACAGAGGTAATCAGAGAGGTTATCTGTTTGGTTTTAAACAGAGGTAATCAGAGAGGTTATCTGTTTGTTTTTAAACAGAGGTTATCTGTTTGTTTTTAAACAGAGGTTATCTGTTTGTTTTTAAACAGAGGTTATCTGTTTGTTTTTAAACAGAGGTTATCTGTTTGGTTTTAAACAGAGGTAATCAGAGAGGTTATCTGTTTGGTTTTAAACAGAGGTAATCAGAGAGGTTATCTGTTTGGTTTTAAACAGAGGTTATCTGTTTGGTTTTAAACAGAGGTAATCAGAGAGGTTATCTGTTTGGTTTTAAACAGAGGTAATCAGAGAGGTTATCTGTTTGGTTTTAAACAGAGGTAATCAGAGAGGTTATCTGTTTGTTTTTAAACAGAGGTAATCAGAGAGGTTATCTGTTTGTTTTTAAACAGAGGTAATCAGAGAGGTTATCTGTTTGGTTTTAAACAGAGGTTATCTCATGCAGGTAAACTACATCACCAAAATACAATACAGGGAGAAGTGTTGTTTGAATCTTTCTCCTGTTTTTAATACTAAGGCGGGAGTGCTAGCCTAGTGGTTAGAGCGTTGGACTAGTAACCGAAAGGTTGCAAGTTTGAATCCCCAAGCTGACAAGGAACAAATCTGTCGTTCTGCCCCTGAACAGGCAGTTAACCCACTGTTCCTAGGCCGTCATTGAAAATAAGAATTTGTTCTTAACTGACTTGCCTAGTAAAATATAGGTAAAATTTTAAAAAAACAACAAAAAAAATACTATCTTGGATCTTAGTTTCTTAGTCAGATTTTCTCTACGCTTTACGAAGAGCAACTTGTCATCAATCCAGACACTCAGGTACTTTAACCTGTCTGTCAGGTTGGATGGGGAGCGTCGCTACACTGCTATTCTCAGGTCTCTCCAGAGATGTTTGATCAGGTTCAACTCCAGGCTCTGGCTGGGCCACTCAAGGATATTCAGAGACAAGCCACACCTGTGTTGTCTTGGCTGTGTGCTTTGGGTCATTGTCCTGTTGGAAGATGAACCTTCGCCCCTGACCAGATCTCTCCAGGCATGATGCTGCCACCACCAATTCCTATAACTCCAATAACTACAGACCTATAACTCCAGACCTATAACTCCGAAAACTCATATAACTCCTATAATTCCAGAACTATAACTCCTATAACTCCAGACCTATAACTCCTATAACTTCTATAACTCCTATAACTCCCGACCTATAACTCCTATAACTTCAGATCTATAACTCCTATAACTCCAGACCTATAACTCATATAACTCCAGACCTATAACTCCTATAACTCCAGACCTATAACTCCTATAACTCCTATACCTCCAGACCTATAACTCCTATAACTTCAGATCTATAACTCCTATAACTCCAGACCTATAACTCATATAACTCCAGACCTATAACTCCTATACCTCCAGACCTATAACTCCTATAACTACAGACCTATAACTCCTATAACTCCTATAACTCCAGACCTACAACTCCTATAAATCCTATAACTCCAGACCTATAACTCCTATAACTCCTATATCTCCAGACCTATAACTCCTATAATTCCAGACCTATAACTCCTATAACTTCAGACATATAACTCCTACAACTCCTATAACTCTAGACCTATAACTCCTATAACTTCAGATCTATAACTCCTATAACTCCAGACCTATAACTCATATAACTCCTATAACTCCTACAACTCCTATAACTCCAGACCTATAACTCCTATAACTCCAGACCTATAACTCCTAAAACTCCTATAACTCCTATAACTCCTATATCTCCAGACCTATAACTCCTATAACTCCAATAACTACAGACCTATAACTCCTATAACTCCTATAACTCCAGACCTATAACTCATATAACTCCTATACCTCCAGACCTATAACTCCTATAACTTCAGATCTATAACTTCTATAACTCCAGACCTATAACTTCTATAACTCCAAATACTTTAGACCTATAACTCCTATAACTTCAGATCTATAACTCCTATAACTCCAGACCTATAACTCCTATAACTTCAGATCTATAACTCCTATAACTCCAGACCTATAACTCCTATAACTCCAGACCTATAACTCATATAACTCCTATAACTCCAATAACTCCAGACCTATAACTCATATAACTCCTATAACTCCAGACCTATAACTCCTATAACTCCTATAACTCCAGACCTCTAACTCATATAACTCCTATAACTCCAGACCTATAACTCCTACAACTCCTATAACTCCAGACCTATAACTCCTATAACTCCAGACCTATAAATCCTATAACTCCTAAACTCCAGACCTATAACTCCTATAACTCCAGACCTATAACTCCTATAACTCCTAAACTCCAGACCTATAACTCCTATAACTCCAGACCTATAACTCCTATAACTCCTAAACTCCAGACCTATAACTCCTATAACTCCAGACCTATAACTCCTATAACTCCAGCCCTATAACTCCTATAACTCCAGACCTATAACTCCTATAACTCCGATACCTCCAGACCTATAACTCCTATAAATCCTATAACTCCAGACCTATAACTCCTATAACTCCAGACCTATAACTCCTATAACTCCAGACCTATAACTCCTATAACTCCTATAACTCCAATAACTCCAGACCTATAACTCATATAACTCCTATAACTCCAGATCTTTAACCCCTATAACTCCTATAACTCCAATAACTACAGACCTATAACTCCGATACCTCCAGACCTATAACTTCTATAACTCCAAATACTTTAGACCTATAACTCCTATAACTTCAGATCTATAACTCCTATAACTCCAGACCTATAACTCCTATAACTTCAGATCTATAACTCCTATAACTCCCGACCTATAACTCCTATAACTTCAGATCTATAACTCCTATAACTCCAGACCTATAACTCATATAACTCCAGACCTATAACTCCTATAACTCCAGACCTATAACTCATATAACTCCTATAACTCCTATAACTCCCGACCTATAACTCCTATAACTTCAGATCTATAACTCCTATAACTCCAGACCTATAACTCATATAACTCCAGACCTATAACTCCTATAACTCCAGACCTATAACTCCTATAACTCCTATATCTCCAGACCTATAACTCCTATAATTCCAGACCTATAACTCCTATAACTTCAGACCTATAACTCCTACAACTCCTATAACTCTAGACCTATAACTCCTATAACTTCAGATCTATAACTCCTATAACTCCAGACCTATAACTCATATAACTCCTATAACTCCTACAACTCCTATAACTCCAGACCTATAACTCCTATAACTCCAGACCTATAACTCCTAAAACTCCTATAACTCCTATAACTCCTATATCTCCAGACCTATAACTCCTATAACTCCAATAACTACAGACCTATAACTCCTATAACTCCTATAACTCCAGACCTATAACTCATATAACTCCTATAACTCCAATAACTACAGACCTATAACTCCTATAACTCCAGACCTATAACTCCGAAAACTCATATAACTCCTATAATTCCAGAACTATAACTCCTATAACTCCAGACCTATAACTCCTATAACTTCTATAACTCCTATAACTCCCGACCTATAACTCCTATAACTTCAGATCTATAACTCCTATAACTCCAGACCTATAACTCATATAACTCCAGACCTATAACTCCTATAACTCCAGACCTATATCTCATATAACTCCTATAACTCCTATACCTCCAGACCTATAACTCCTATAACTACAGACCTATAACTCCTATAACTCCTATAACTCCACACCTATAACTCCTATAACTCCAGACCTACAACTCCTATAAATCCTATAACTCCAGACCTATAACTCCTATAACTCCTATATCTCCAGACCTATAACTCCTATAATTCCAGACCTATAACTCCTATAACTTCAGACCTATAACTCCTACAACTCCTATAACTCTAGACCTATAACTCCTATAACTTCAGATCTATAACTCCTATAACTCCAGACCTATAACTCATATAACTCCTATAACTCCTACAACTCCTATAACTCCAGACCTATAACTCCTATAACCAGACCTATAACTCCTAAAACTCCTATAACTCCTATAACTCCTATATCTCCAGACCTATAACTCCTATAACTCCAATAACTACAGACCTATAACTCCTATAACTCCTATAACTCCAGACCTATAACTCATATAACTCCTATAACTCCAATAACTACAGACCTATAACTCCTATAACTCCAGACCTATAACTCCGAAAACTCATATAACTCCTATAATTCCAGAACTATAACTCCTATAACTCCAGACCTATAACTCCTATAACTTCTATAACTCCTATAACTCCCGACCTATAACTCCTATAACTTCAGATCTATAACTCCTATAACTCCAGACCTATAACTCATATAACTCCAGACCTATAACTCCTATAACTCCAGACCTATATCTCATATAACTCCTATAACTCCTATACCTCCAGACCTATAACTCCTATAACTACAGACCTATAACTCCTATAACTCCTATAACTCCACACCTATAACTCCTATAACTCCAGACCTACAACTCCTATAAATCCTATAACTCCAGACCTATAACTCCTATAACTCCTATATCTCCAGACCTATAACTCCTATAATTCCAGACCTATAACTCCTATAACTTCAGACCTATAACTCCTACAACTCCTATAACTCTAGACCTATAACTCCTATAACTTCAGATCTATAACTCCTATAACTCCAGACCTATAACTCATATAACTCCTATAACTCCTACAACTCCTATAACTCCAGACCTATAACTCCTATAACCAGACCTATAACTCCTAAAACTCCTATAACTCCTATAACTCCTATATCTCCAGACCTATAACTCCTATAACTCCAATAACTACAGACCTATAACTCCTATAACTCCAGACCTATAACTCATATAACTCCTATAACTCCAGACCTATAACTCCTATAACTTCAGATCTATAACTTCTATAACTCCAGACCTATAACTTCTATAACTCCAAATACTTTAGACCTATAACTCCTATAACTCCTATAACTCCCGACCTATAACTCCTATAACTTCAGATCTATAACTCCTATAACTCCAGACCTATAACTCCTATAACTTCAGATCTATAACTCCTATAACTCCAGACCTATAACTCCAATAACTCCAGACCTATAACTCATATAACTCCTATAACTCCAGACCTATAACTCCTATAACTCCAGACCTATAACTCCTATAACTTCAGATCTATAACTCCTATAACTCCAGACCTATAACTCATATAACTCCTATAACTCCAATAACTCCAGACCTATAACTCATATAACTCCTATAACTCCAGACCTATAACTCCTATAACTCCAATAACTCCAGACCTCTAACTCATATAACTCCTATAACTCCAGACCTATAACTTCTACAACTCCTATAACTCCAGACCTATAACTCCTATAACTCCAGACCTATAAATCCTATAACTCCTTTACCTCCAGACCTATAACTCCTATAACTCCAGACCTATGACTCCTAAACTCCAGACCTATAACTCCTATAACTCCAGACCTATAACTCCTATAACTCCAGACCTATAACTCCTATAAATCCTATATCTCCAGACCTATAACTCCTATAACGCCAGATCTATAACTCCTATAACTCCTATATCTCCAGACCCATAACTCCTATAACTCCTATAACTCCAGACCTATAACTCCTAAAACTGGGGCGGCAGGGTAGCCTAGTGGTTAGAGCGTTGGACTAGTAATCGGAAGGTTGCAAGTACAAACCCCCGAGCTGACAAGGTACACATCTGTCGTTCTGCTCCTGAACAGGCAGTTAACCCACTGTTCCTAGGCTGTCATTGATAATAAGAATTTGTTCTTAACTGACTTGCCTAGTTAAATAAAGGTAAAATAAATAATAATTAAAACTCATATATCTCCAGACCTATAACTCCTATATCTCCAGACCTATAACTCCTATATCTCCAGACCTATAACTCCTATAAAACAAATCAAATCAAATGTTATTTGTCACATACACATGGTTAGCAGATGTTAATGCGAGTGTAGCGAAATTCTTGTCCTTCTAGTTCCGACAATGCAGTAATAACCAACAAGTAATCTAGTGGCTAGTGATACATGTATTACATGTATTACATAAGGATGCAGTAGATGATATAGAGTACAGTATATACATATACATATGAGATGAATAATGTAGGGTATGTAAACCTTATATTAGGTAGCATTGTTTAAAGTGGCTAGTGATATATTTTACATCATTTCCCATCAATTCCCATTATTAAAGTGGCTGTCGTTGAGTCAGTGTCAGTGTCAGTGTGTTGGCAGCAGTCACTCAATGTTAGTGGTGGCTGCTTAACAGTCTGATGGCCTTGAGATAGAAGCTGTTTTTCAGTCTCTCGGTCCCAGCTTTGATGCACCTGTACTGACCTCGCCTTCTGGATGATAGGGGGGTGAACAGGCAGTGGCTCGGGTGGTTGTTGTCCTTGATGATCTTTATGGCCTTCCTGTGACATCGGGTGGTGTAGGTGTCCTGGAGGGCAGGTAGTTTGCCCCCGGTGATGCGTTGTGCAGACCTCACTACCCTCTGGAGAGCCTTACGGTTGTGGGCGGAGCAGTTGCCGTACCAGGCGGTGATACAGCCCTACAGGATGCTCTTGATTGTGCATCTGTAGAAGTTTGTGAGTGCTTTTGGTGACAAGCCGAATTTCTTCAGCCTCCTGAGGTTGAAGAGGCGCTGCTGCGCCTTCTTCACGATGCTGTCTGTGTGGGTGGACCAATTCAGTTTGTCTGTGATGTGTACGCCGAGGAACTTAAAACTTACTACCCTCTCCACTACTGTTCCATCGATGTGAATAGGGGGGTGTTCCCTCTGCTGTTTCCTGAAGTCCACAATCATCTCCTTAGTTTTGTTGACGTTGAGTGTGAGGTTATTTTCCTGACACCACACTCCGAGGGCCCTCACCTCCTCCCTGTAGGCCGTCTCGTCGTTGTTGGTAATCAAGCCTACCACTGTTGTGTCGTCCGCAAACTTAATGATTGAGTTGGAGGCGTGCGTGGCCACGCAGTCGTGGGTGAACAGGGAGTACAGGAGAGGGCTCAGAACGCACCCTTGTGGGGCCCCAGTGTTGAGGATCAGCGGGGTGTAGATGTTGTTGCCTACCCTCACCACCTGGGGGCGGCCCATCAGGAAGTCCAGTACCCAGTTGCACAGGGCGGGGTCGAGACCCAGGGTCTCGAGCTTGATGACGAGCTTGGAGGGCACTATGGTGTTAAATGCTGAGCTGTAGTCGATGAACAGCATTCTCACATAGGTATTCCTCTTGTCCAGATGGGTTAGGGCAGTGTGCAGTGTGGTTGAGATTGCATCGTCTGTGGACCTATTTGGGCGGTAAGCAAATTGGAGTGGGTCTAGGGTGTCAGGTAGGGTGGAGGTGATATGGTCCTTGACTAGTCTCTCAAAGCACTTCATGATGACTGAAGTGAGTGCTACGGGGCGGTTGTCGTTTAGCTCAGTTACCTTAGCTTTCTTGGGAACAGGAACAATGGTGGCCCTCTTGAAGCATGTGGGAACAACAGACTGGGATAGGGATTGATTGAATATGTCCTTAAACACACCAGCCAGCTGGTCTGCGCATGCTCTGAGGGCGCGCCTGGGGATGCCGTCTGGGCCTGCAGCCTTGCGAGGGTTGACACGTTTAAATGTTTTCCTCACGTCGGCTGCAGTGAAGGAGAGTCCGCATGTTTTGGTTGCGGGCCATGTCAGTGGCACTGTATTGTCCTCAAAGCGGGCAAAAAAAGTTATTTAGTCTGCCTGGGAGCAAGACATCCTGGTCCGTGACGGGGCTGGTTTTCTTTTTGTAATCCGTGATTGACTGTAGACCCTGCCACATACCTCTTGTGTCTGAGCCGTTGAATTGAGATTCTACTTTGTCTCTATACAGACGCTTAGCTTGTTTGATTGCCTTGCGAAGGGAATAGCTACACTGTTTGTATTCGGTCATGTTTCCGGTCACCTTGCCCTGATTAAAAGCAGTGGTTCGCGCTTTCAGTTTCACGCGAATGCTGCCATCAATCCACGGTTTCTGGTTTGGGAATGTTTTAATCGTTGCTATGGGAACGACATATTCAAAGCACGTTCTAATGAACTCGCTCACCGAATCAGCGTATTCGTCAATGTTGTTTTTTGATGCAATACGAAACATATCCCAGTCCACGTGATGGAAGCAGTCTTGGAGCGTGGAATCAGATTGGTCGGACCAGCGTTGAACAGACCTCAGGGCGGGAGCTTCTTGTTTTAGTTTCTGTCTGTAGGCAGGGATCAACAAAATGGTGTTGTGGTCAGCTTTTCCTATAACTCCAGAGTCCGAGCTAACACAGGTAGTGTTTCCGTTGATGCCACAGGAGTGGAAGATCTGTCCATGGTTCTGGTGCTGGTTGGTGACAGCCAGTACTCTCCTCTTCTTTTCTGACATGAGAGAGATCGCGTTTGTAAAATGATACATTGTTTCACACAATGCCTCTACATTGTTGTGGAGACAGACAGGTAGGCTTATACCCCTAACTTTTTTCCTGAGAGAGATGAAGTTAATGAATTTCCTGCCTGGGATGTGGACATTGGAATTATGACATTATCACGTCATGACATTATATCTGTTTGCAACAGTTGTTGTCCCACAGCGCCTGCATATCAACCAATCATCATCCAGGATCCACAACCCAATTTATAAGGATATTTACCTGCTATCTCTGTTATATGTCTAGTACCTGGACCTTTTCTTTCTGGCTTCTGCAGTTCAGTCTTATGGGTTCCCAATGCCGGGAAATAAACACGTCAACTCTGTTGTGCGCACACAAACACACACACTCATAGAATGAGACTCATAGAAAGGCCAGTCTAGCCGACCAACCTGCCTTTTTCCTATTGAGACTCATAGAAAGGCCAGTCTAGCCGACCAACCTGCCTTTTTCCTATTGAGACTCATAGAAAGGCCAGTCTAGCCGACCAACCTGCCTTTTTCCTATTGAGACTCATAGAAAGGCCAGTCTAGCCGACCAACCTGCCTTTTTCCTATTGAGACTCATAGAAAGGCCAGTCTAGCCGACCAACCTGCCTTGGGTTGTTTACAGACATTACCCTTTCAGGGGGTAACATCATGTTGGTATGTGTCAATCTGTGTCCCAATTGGTACCCTTTCAGGGGGTAACATCATGTTGGTATGTGTCAATCTGTGTCCCAATTGGTACCCTTTCAGGGGGTAACATCATGTTCGTATGTGTCAATCTGTGACCCAATTGGTACCCTTTCAGGGGATAACATCATGTTGGTATGTGTCATTCTGTGTCCCAATTGCGCCCTTTTCCCTTTATAGTGAACTTCATTTGACTAGGGCCAAAAAAGCTTTAGGGTGCCATTTGGGATGTATCCTCAGACTCCCTCATTGTTTTGATCAAATGTTGTCCTTGTCGATGTCGGAGGAACGAGAATCAAAGACGATGTTTACCTCTCTGCTCCCCAGTAGGTAAACATTCTTAACACAATGTTGAAAATGTGACAGCAGATGATGTGTTTCTATGGAGATAGAAGAGTTTTTTTCCAGAGAGAGTCGAGAGTTGTTTCAAAGTGCCTTTTGAATAGTATAAATTACGCCAGCCTATCAGAAGAGTTGGAGTTGTGACTTATTAGGGTGGTGGCTTTCAGTTTGTTATTTTTGCCCACCCGTGAGAATAAATGTCATTCCAATTAATGTGGTCTATTGTATTTGGTATTCAAACTGAAAGGTCCCCAACATAATCAGAGTCATGGGTTTTTATGAGATTGATGAGATTTGGATGAAACCAGAACAAAGGATGACTGCTGAAGTATCATGACCAAAGTATGAAAAATGACTGTTGCTTCTCTGATGATAAAGTTTGATCAGAAAGTTATTGGTCCCCTCTCCCGCGTCCAACACAAGGCCAGAGACGTTTTAATACACCAATGGTAATGTCTTATTCTCTTACCTCGTTTTAAAGAACTACCGGCTTATAACCAACATGGCAGAAGTTTTGTTTGCTGAGGGGTGTGGTTTACATAGCTATGTACCTAGTCTACTGGTGCCAACATTTGACTGCAGCGTGTCATTAAATATAATTAGATGCTGCCCCTTTTAATTCTAAGGTAAATATACTTATAGGTTTCCACTTTCATCTGTGTCTGGCGTTAGCTAGTAATTGACTAGCTAGGTCTTCAGGCTACATGGAACACAAGGTAAATATACTTATAGGTTTCCACATTCATCTGTGTCTGGCGTTAGCTAGTAATTGACTAGCTAGGTCTTCAGGCTACATGGAACACAAGGTAAATATACTTATAGGTTTCCACATTCATCTGTGTCTGGCGTTAGCTAGTAATTGACTAGCTAGGTCTTCAGGCTACATGGAACACAAGGTAAATATACTTATAGGTTTCCACATTCATCTGTGTCTGGCGTTAGCTAGTAATTGACTAGCTAGGTCTTCAGGCTACATGGAACACAAGTGGGGAAAGGTTTGTCCAAAAATCAGACTCAGTTGTCATGTCATTACATCAAAAGACATGCCAAACAGGAGATTTATACAAAAGTCTTGACATTATTGATAGTCATGAAATATGAACATTGTCTGTATATATATATATATATATATATATATATATATATATATATATATATATATATATATATATATATATATATACTGTATATATGTACACGACCGTTCAAAAGTTTTTGGTCACTTAGAAATGTCCTTGTTTTCGAAAGAAAAACATATTTTTTTGTCCATTAAAATAACATCAAATTGATCAGAAATACAGTGTAGACATTGTTAATGTTGTAAATTACTTTTGTAGCTGGAAACAACAGATTTTTACTGGAATATCTACATAGTCATACAGAGGCCCATGATCAGCAACCATCACTCCTGTGTTCCAATGGCACGTTGTGTTAGCTAATCCAAGTTTATCATTTTAAAAGACTAATTGATAGAAAACCCTTTTGCAATTATGTTAGCACAGCTGAAAACTGTTGTTTTCATTAAAGAAGCAATAGTTATTATATTATAAATGATTCCCTAACTGTTAGTTAACATATTATAAATGATTGCATAACCGTTAGTTATTATAAGTGATTCATAACCGTTAGTTACTATATTATAAATTATTCCATAACCGTTAGTTACTATATTATAAATGATGCCATAACCGTTAGTTATTATATTTTAAATGATTCATAACCGTTAGTTATTATAAATGATTCCATAACCTTTTGTTATTTTAAATGATTCCATAACCATTAGTTATTATATATAAATGATTCCAAAACCGTTAGTTATTATATTTTAAATGATTCCATAACCGTTAGTTATTATATTTTAAATGATTCCATAACCGTTAGTTATTATATTATAAATGATTCCATAACCATTAGTTATTATAAATGATTCCATAACCGTTAGTTATTATATTATAAATGATTCCATAACCGTTAGTTATTATAAGTGATTCATAACCGTTAGCTGTTTTAATATAAATTAATCCTTAACCGTTAGTTATTTTAAGTGATTCATAACCGTTAGTTATTATATTATAAATGATTCATAACCGTTAGTTATTATAAATGATTCATAACAGTTAGTTATTATAAATTATTCCATAACCATTAGTTATTATATTATAAATGATTCCATAACTGTTAGATATGATAAATTATTCATAACTGTTAGTTATTATATTATAAATGATTCCATAACCATTAGTTATTATATTACAAATGATTCATAACCGTTACTTATTATATTTTAAATTATTCCATAACCGTTAGTTATTATATTATAAATGATTCCATAACCATTAGTTATTATAAATGATTCCATAAAAGTTAGTTATAATAAGTGATTCCATAAACGTTAGTTATTATATTATAAATGATTCCATAACCGTTAGTTATTATAAATGATTCCATAACCGTTAGTTATTATATTTTAAATGATTCATAACAGTTAGTTATTATAAATGAGTCCATAACCGTTAGTCATTATATTATAAATGATTCACAACCGTTAGTTATTATATTATAAATGATTCCATAACCGTTAGTTATTATAAATGATTCATAACCGTTAGTTATTATAAATGATTCATAACC
>NC_056458.1:51158954-51171454 GCF_018296145.1 Oncorhynchus tshawytscha | reverse complement strand
CTCCCCCTCCCCTCTCTCCCCCTTTCCTCCCCCTCTCTCCCTCTCCCTTCTCTCTCCCCCTTTCCTCTCTCTCCCCCTTTCCCCCTCCCCCTTTCCTCTCTCCCCCCCCCCCCTCCCCTCTCTCTCCCCCTTTCCTCCCCCTCCCCCTTTCCTCTCTCTCTCCCCCCCCCCCCTCTCTCTCCCCCTTTCCTCCCCCTCCCCCTTTCCTCTCTCTTCCCCTCCCCCTCCCCTCTCCCCCTCCCCTCTATCTCCCCCTCCCTCCACTCTATCTCCCCCCCCCCTCTCACCCCTCCCCTCTATCTCCCCCTCCCCACTCCCCACTCCCTCCCCCTCCCCACTCCCTCCCCTCCCCGCTAGATAGAGTTAGCCTGAGTTAGACCCAATCAGGAAGACATCTAGCCTCCTTACTATTGGTACTATTGGACTCTACTCTCTAAGGGCCCTGGTGAGAGACAGTCTCCTTATTACACACACACACACACACACACACACACACACACACACACACACACACACACACACACACACACACACACACACACACACACACACACACACACAAACACACACACACACATACACACACACACACACACACACACACACACACACACACACACACAATATAGCTAACATTAAAAGCTTCTTCTGAAGACTCTCTAATTCAAATAAAGCAACCCAATAAGTCGAGAGGCATCACGCCAGCAACCTTAGTTCCTGTATTTGATTGGTTCATTGTGTTGGATTGTGTTACCTTACTTTCCTTACGCTGTGCGTGTTAGGAACCTAGACTGTTAGGAAGGGAACCATGTTTTGAGTGTTCTTTGTTTTTAGATTGACCTCCTGAGGCTGAAACCTCTGTCTTTCCTTTCCCCCTCCATCAGCATAGATAGCTGTCCATGGTCCTGAGATGTTAGATAGCTGTCCATGGGGCCTGAGATTTTAGATAGCTGTCCATGGTCCTGAAAGGTTAGATAGCTGTCCACGGCCCTGAAAGGCTAGATAGCTGTCCATGGGCCTGAGATGTTAGATAGCTGTCCATGGTCCTGAGATGTTAGATAGCTGTCCACGGCCCTGAAAGGCTAGATAGCTGTCCATGGTCCTGAGATGTTAGATAGCTGTCCACGGTCCTGAAAGGTTAGATAGCTGTCCATGGTCCTGAGATGTTATATAGCTGTCCATGGTCCTGAGATGTTAGATAGCTATCCATGGTCCTGAGATGTTAGAGCACTATCCATGGTCCTGAGATGTTAGAGCACTATCCATGGTCCTGAGATGTTAGAGCACTATCCATGGTCCTGAGATGTTAGAGCACTATCCATGGTCCTGAGATGTTAGATAGCTATCCATGGTCCTGAGATGTTAGATAGCTATCCCTGCTCGCTGTCTCTTGTTCCTTCTCTCTCTCAATTCAATTTGCTTTATTGGCATGATGTAACAATGTACATATTGCCAAACGTTATTTTGGATATTTACAATATTAAGATAATAAGAATCAAAATGGTCAACTTATGGCAGGCAGCAATGTAGTGCGCTGCCAACCCACGGCTCTCTGCGTCCTCCCCCAACAGGACGGGTAGCCGACTCTCATCAGAGAGGTCTTCAATGTAGTGCGCTGCCAACCCACAGCTCTCTGCGTCCTCCCCCAACAGGATGGGTAGCCTACTCTCTTCAGAGAGATCTTTGAAACCTTTAATAAGGGTTTCAAATTTGGGGAAATTTGTGGAAAGACACTCTCTAATTGTTTTATATTTTGACATTTTGTCAGGAAATGCAGCTCCGTCTCAGGTTCTGCTGTGATGCAGTGGTTGCACAGCCTTTCCTCTACAGGGAGATAGGTTTTCCCATGTCTACCCTTCTCAATGGCAAGGCTGTGCTCACTGAGCCTGTACTTTGTCAAGGTTTTTCTAAGGTTTTGATCAGTAACCATGGTCTAATAGTTAGCCATGGTGTACTGTCGATTTAGGGCCAGATAGCACTGCATTTTGCTTTGTGTTTGTGCTTGTGTTTCCCAATAAGCAATGTAGTTTGGTTTGACTGTGTTGTAATTTGATTTATTCTGATTGATTGGATGTTCTGGTCCTGAGGCTTCAGTGCGTTAGTAGAACAGGTTTGTGAACTCAGCCCCAGGACCAGCTGGATGAGGGGACTCTTTTCTTTGCTCAGCTCTTGGCAATGATATTTATTATTTTTTATTTTACCTTTATTTAACTAGGCAAGTCAGATAAGAACACATTCTTATTTTCAATGACGGCCCTAGGAACAGTGGGTTAACTACCTTGTTCAGGGGCAGAACAACAGATTTGTACCTTGTCAGCTCAGGGAATTGAACAAGCAACCTTTCGGTTACCAGTCCAACGCTCTAACCACTAGGCTACCCTGCCGCCACAGGGTCACTGAATTTTAGATGTTTCCAATACTTAATTGCTCTTTTTTGAGTTTTTATTATTAGTGGATATTGGCCTAATTCTGCCCTGCATGAATTGTTTGTAGTTTTCCTCTGGACATGTAGGAGAATCTTATAGAACTCTGCATGCAGGGTTTCAATGGGGTGTTTGTCCCATTTGGTGAAATCTTGTTTTGCAAGTGGACCCCACAAGTGGTTAGTGGTTAACAAGTGGTTAACTGATTTTTGTCCTCTGGCGTCCTTGGGTAGGCAGAGGGAGTCTGGAAGGGCATCAAGGAATCTTTGTGTTGTCTGTGAATTTATAGCACGACTTTTGATGTTCCTTGGTTGGGGTCTGAGCAGATTATTTGTTGCAATTGCAAACGTAATAAAATGGTGGTCCGATAGTCCAGGATTATGAGGAAAAACATTAAGATCCACAACATTTATTCCATAGGACAAAACTAGGTCCAGTGTATGACTGTGACAGTGAGTGGGTCCAGAGACATGTTGGACAAAACCCACTGAGTCGATGATGGCTCCGAAAGCCTTTTGGAGTGGGTCTGTGGACTTTTCCATGTGAATATTAAAGTCACCAAAGATTAGAATATTATCTGCTATGACTACAAGGTCCGATAGGAATTCAGGGAACTCAGTGAGGAACGCTGTATATGGCCCAGGAGGCCTGTAAACAAACAGTTTCTCTCTCTCTCTCTCTCTCTCTCTCTCTCTCACACTCTCTCTCTATGTCTCTCTCTCTCTCTCTCTCTCTCCCTCTCCCTCTCTCTCGCTCTCTATGTGTGGCATGGAGTGTGTGTGTGGCGTGGAGAGTGTGTGTGTGTGTTCATGCGTGAGGGACAGCTCCATAGCTTC
The DNA here is from genome assembly GCF_018296145.1 of Oncorhynchus tshawytscha. Lineage (NCBI taxonomy): Eukaryota > Metazoa > Chordata > Actinopteri > Salmoniformes > Salmonidae > Oncorhynchus > Oncorhynchus tshawytscha. The sequence goes on along the minus strand of NC_056458.1, from coordinate 51,168,195 downwards.
AGTAATGATAAAGGTTCCAATTGGTCCCGTCTCTCTGTCTCTCTGTCTCTCTGTCTCTCTGTCTCTCTGTCTCTCTCTGTCTCTCTCTGTCTCTCTCTGTCTCTCTCTCTCTCTCTGTCTCTCTCTCTCTGTCTCTCTCTCTCTCTCTCTCTCTCTCTCTCTCTCTGTCTCTCTGTCTCTCTGTCTCTCTGTCCCTCTCTGTCTCTCTCTGTCTCTCTCTGTCTCTCTCTGTCTCTCTCTGTCTCTCTCTGTCTCTCTCTCTCTGTCTCTCTCTCTCTCTCTCTCTCTCTCAATATTTCACCTTTATTTTCATGGTTTTATTGGTTATTTTTAGGAAGCTCATGGTGACATGTGACTAGGAATACAGACTCATATTGACATGTGACTGGGAATACAGACTCATATTGACATGTGACTGGGAATACAGACTCTCATGTTGACATGTGACAGGGGATACAGCCTCATATTAACATGTGACTGGGAATACAGACTCATATTGACATGTGACTGGGGATACAGACTCATATTGACATGTGACAGGGGATACAGCCTCATATTAACATGTGACTGGGAATACAGACTCATATTGACATGTGACTGGGAATACAGACTCATATTGACATGTGACTGGGAATACAGACTCATATTGACATGTGACTGGGAATACAGACTCACTATTACAGGTCTTGCTGACAAATGTATTGAATAACAAATTCATAAATGGCAAAACAGATATTTAAAAAATGTATCAAAACAAACTATTTGTTTGACGTGTCTGAGAGATATAAGAAATCTCAGTATTTATATTATTTACCCAAATGTAACCTCTTCTTTAGCCAAAGGAAGTACTTCAGTTCATTTTTTAAACTGCCACCGGGTTGTGAGGCGTAGAGCAAAACTACCAACGTGTCCGTGTTCGTGAGTGTCTCAGCTTTCATATTGGTTTGTAGCTCAAAACGTTTGGACATTACAGACGTTTTCATGAGAAGACCCATTTTCAGGATGTCTCCTGGTCCGACAAACACTGATTTATCTCTGTCACGTTCAACCACAGATGGGATGTCTCCTGGTCTGTTAAACACTGATTTAGCTCTGTCACCTTCAACCACAGATGGGATGTCTCCTGGTCTGTTAAACACTGATTTAGCTCTGTCACCTTCAACCACAGATGGGATGTCTCCTGGTCTGTTAAACACTGATTTAGCTCTGTCACCTTCAACCACAGATGGGATGTCTCCTGGTCTGTTAAACACTGATTTAGCTCTGTCACCTTCAACCACAGATGGGATGTCTCCTGGTCTGTTAAACACTGATTTAGCTCTGTCACCTTCAACCACAGATGGGATGTCTCCTGGTCTGACAAACACTGATTTATGTCTGTCACCTTCAACCACAGATGGGATGTCTCCTGGTCTGTTAAACACTGATTTAGCTCTGTCACCTTCAACCACAGATTGGATGTCTCCTGGTCTGTTAAACACTGATTTAGCTCTGTCACCTTCAACCACAGATTGGATGTCTCCTGGTCTGTTAAACACTGATTTAGCTCTGTCACCTTCAACCACAGATGGGAGGTCTCCTGGTCTGTTAAACACTGATTTATCTCTGTCACCTTCAACCACAGATGGGATGTCTCCTGGTCTGTTAAACACTGATTTAGCTCTGTCACCTTCAACCACAGATGGGATGTCTCCTGGTCTGTTAAACACTGATTTAGCTCTGTCACCTTCAACCACAGATCGGATGTCTCCTCGTCTGTTAAACACTGATTTAGCTCTGTTACCTTCAACCACAGATGGGATGTTTCCTGGTCTGTTAAACACTGATTTATCTCTGTCACCTTCAACCACAGATGGGATGTCTCCTGGTCTGTTAAACACTGATTTAGCTCTGTCACCTTCAACCACAGATGGGATGTCTCCTGGTCCGACAAACACTGATTTAGCTCTGTCACCTTCAACCACAGATGGGATGTCTCCTGGTCCGACAAACACTGATTTAGCTCTGTCACCTTCAACCACAGATGGGATGTCTCCTGGTCCGACAAACACTGATTTAGCTCTGCCACCTTCAACCACAGATGGGATTTCTCCTGGTCTGACAAACACTGATTTATGTCTGTCACCTTCAACCACAGATGGGATGTCTCCTGGTCTGTTAAACACTGATTTAGCTCTGCCACCTTCAACCACAGATGGGATGTCTCCTGGTCTGTTAAACACTGATTTAGCTCTGTCACCTTCAACCACAGATGGGATGTCTCCTGGTCTGACAAACACTGATTTATGTCTGTCACCTTCAACCACAGATGGGATGTCTCCTGGTCTGTTAAACACTGATTTAGCTCTGTCACCTTCAACCACAGATTGGATGTCTCCTGGTCTGTTAAACACTGATTTAGCTCTGTCACCTTCAACCACAGATTGGATGTCTCCTGGTCTGTTAAACACTGATTTAGCTCTGTCACCTTCAACCACAGATGGGAGGTCTCCTGGTCTGTTAAACACTGATTTATCTCTGTCACCTTCAACCACAGATGGGATGTCTCCTGGTCTGTTAAACACTGATTTAGCTCTGTCACCTTCAACCACAGATGGGATGTCTCCTGGTCTGTTAAACACTGATTTAGCTCTGTCACCTTCAACCACAGATGGGATGTCTCCTCGTCTGTTAAACACTGATTTAGCTCTGTCACCTTCAACCACAGATGGGATGTCTCCTGGTCTGTTAAACACTGATTTAGCTCTGTCACCTTCAACCACAGATGGGATGTCTCCTGGTCTGTTAAACACTGATTTAGCCTGTCACCTTCAACCACAGATGGGATGTCTCCTGGTCCGACAAACACTGATTTAGCTCTGTCACCTTCAACCACAGATGGGATGTCTCCTGGTCCGACAAACACTGATTTAGCTCTGTCACCTTCAACCACAGATGGGATGTCTCCTGGTCTGTTAAACACTGATTTAGCTCTGTCACCTTCAACCACAGATGGGATGTCTCCTGGTCTGACAAACACTGATTTATGTCTGTCACCTTCAACCACAGATGGGATGTCTCCTGGTCTGTTAAACACTGATTTAGCTCTGTCACCTTCAACCACAGATGGGATGTCTCCTGGTCTGTTAAACACTGATTTAGCTCTGTTACCTTCAACCACAGATGGGATGTCTCCTGGTCTGTTAAACACTGATTTAGCTCTGTCACCTTCAACCACAGATGGGATGTCTCCTGGTCTGTTAAACACTGATTTAGCTCTGTCACCTTCAACCACAGATGGGATGTCTCCTGGTCTGTTAAACACTGATTTAGCTCTGTCACCTTCAACCACAGATGGGAGGTCTCCTGGTCTGTTAAACACTGATTTAGCTTTAAATATGGTTTGGTATTACTTCCAAGAGCTGACAGTTTTATGGTTTCTTATGTATTGTAACTGCGTTCCATAGTCAGCAAAGACTTCCCTATGCCTCTATAAAGGCCCAAAGACTTCCCTATGCCTCTATAAAGGCCCAAAGACTTCCCTATGCCTCTATAAAGGCCCAAAGACTTCCCTATGCCTCTATAAAGGCCCAAAGACTTCCCTATTCCTCTATAAAGGCCCAAAGACTTCCCTATGCCTCTATAAAGGCCCAAAGACTTCCCTATGCCTCTATAAAGGCCCAAAGACTTCCCTATGCCTCTATAAAGGCCCAAAGACTTCCCTATTCCTCTACAAAGGCCCAAAGACTTCCCTATTCCTCTACAAAGGCCCAAAGACTTTCCTATGCCTCTTTAAAGGCCCAAAGACTTCCCTATTCCTCTACAAAGGCCCAAAGACTTTCCTATGCCTCTTTAAAGGCCCAAAGACTTCCCTATTCCTCTACAAAGGCCCGAAGACTTCCCTATTCCTCTATAAAGGCCCGAAGACTTCCCTATTCCTCTATAAAGGCCCGAAGACTTCCCTATTCCTCTATAAAGGCCCAAAGACTTCCCTATGCCTCTTTAAAGGCCCAAAGACTTCCCTATGCCTCTTTAAAGGCCCAAGGACTTCCCTATTCCTCTATAAAGGCCCAAAGACTTCCCTATTCCTCTACAAAGGCCCAAAGACTTCCCTATGCCTCTTTAAAGGCCCAAAGACTTCCCTATTCCACTATAAAGGCCTAAAACGTCCCTATGCCTCTATAAAGGCAAATTCAGGAACCTGGACCCTAACAAGTTAAAGGCCTAAAGACATTTTGTGTAGATGTAAAGTAATCAAATCAAATCAAATCAAATCAAATTTTATTTGTCACATACACATGGTTAGCAGATGTTAATGCGAGTGTAGCGAAATGCTTGTGCTTCTAGTTCCGACAATGCAGTAATAACCAACAAGTAATCTAACTAACAATTCCAAAACTACTACCTTATAGACACAAGTGTAAGGGGATAAAGAATATGTACATAAGGATATATGAATGAGTGATGGTACAGAGCAGCATAGGCAAGATACAGTAGATGATATCGAGTACAGTATATACATATGAGATGAGTATGTAAACCAAGTGGCATAGTTAAAGTGGCTAGTGATACATGTATTACATAAGGATGCAGTCGATGATATAGAGTACAGTATCTACGTATGCATATGAGATGATTGATGTAACTGATGTACAGAATATGTCAACATGTTAACCTGAACATTTAACTTTCTTCTGTCAGCAATGGCTTTCCCTATTTCACAATTTAAAGGTGTTAACCTCAACCATCCATTTGTTTTTTTGTCTAAAAGGACTAGATCCAGTGCTTCCCACTTCCCCTTCCTTCCCTCTGTCTCTCTCTCTCTCCACCCCACTTCCCTCTCTGTCTATCTATCCCTCCATCCTCTCCACCCCACTTCCCTCTCGGTCTCTCTCTCTCTCCACCATACTCTCCACCCCACATCCCCCTAGTCTCTCTCTCTCCCTCCCTCCATCCTCTCCACCCCACTTCCCTCTCTATATCTCTCTCTCTCCACCATCCTCTCCACCCCACTTCCCTCTCTGTCTCTCTCTCTCCCTCCATCCTCTCCCCCACTTCACTCTCTGTCTCTCTCTCCCTCCATCCTCTCCACCCCACTTCACTCTCTGTCTCTCTCCCTCATCCTCTCCACCCCACTTCCCTCTCTGTCTCTCTCTCCCGCAATCCTCTCCACCCCACTTCCCTCTCTGTCTCTCTCTCTCCCTCCATCCTCTCCACCCCACTTCCCTCTCTGTCTCTCTCTCTCCCTCCATCCTCTCCACTCCACTTCCCTCTCTGTCTCTCTCTCTCTCCACCCCACTTCCCTCTCTGTCTCTCTCTCTCTCCACCATACTCTCCACCCCACTTCCCTCTCTGTCTCTCTCTCTCTCCACCATACTCTCCACCCCACTTCCCTCTCTGTCTCTCTCCCTCCATCCTCTCCACCCCACCTCCCTCTCTGTCTCTCTCTGTCCCTCCATCCTCTCCACTCCACTTCCCTCTCTGTCTCTCTCTCTCCCTCCATCCTCTCCACCCCACTTCCCTCTCTGTCTCTCTCTCTCCCTCCATCCTCTCCACATCTTCACTCCATCTCTCTCCCCCATCCCTCCACCCTCCTTCCCTATCCCTCATGAGCAGGTTGACTTCCTGAGTCTTGGTCCAACAGTTTTGTCGGACATGATGTCCTATGATGTCATGCCTTCTGTCACGATAGTAGAGATGAAAGGCATCAAGCAGTTAGCAATTCAGAGGAGAGAGCCAGGCAGAACTGACCATGCAGATCCAGGAGAGAGCTGACCTGACCATGCAGATCCAGGAGAGAGTTGACCTGACCATGCAGATCCAGGAGAGAGCTGACCTGACCATGCAGATCCAGGAGAGAGCTGACCTAACCATGCAGATCCAGGAGAGAGCTGACCTAACCATGCAGATCCAGGAGAGAGCTGACCTAACCATGCAGATCCAGGAGAGAGCTGACCTAACCATGCAGATCCAGGAGAGAGCTGACCTAACCATGCAGATCCAGGAGAGAGCTGACCTAACCATGCAGATCCAGGAGAGAGCTGACCTAACCATGCAGATCCAGGAGAGAGCTGACCTGAGAGAGCTGACTGACCCTGTTTTACATGATAGGTGTTGTTTAACAGGGTCAGTCATAGTAGTATGATAGGTGTTGTTTTACAGGGTCAGTCATAGTAGTATGATAGGTGTTGTTTTACAGGGTCAGTCATAGTAGTATGATAGGTGTTGTTTTACAGGGTCAGTCATAGTAGTATGATAGGTGTTGTTTTACAGGGTCAGTCATAGTAGTATGATAGGTGTTGTTTAACAGGGTCAGTCATAGTAGTATGATAGGTGTTGTTTTACAGGGTCAGTCATAGTAGTATGATAGGTGTTGTTTAACAGGGTCAGTCATAGTAGTATGATAGGTGTTGTTTTACAGGGTCAGTCATAGTAGTATGATAGGTGTTGTTTAACAGGGTCAGTCATAGTAGTATGATAGGTGTTGTTTTACAGGGTCAGTCATAGTAGTATGATAGGTGTTGTTTTACAGGGTCAGTCATAGTAGTATGATAGGTGTTGTTTAACAGGGTCAGTCATAGTAGTATGATAGGTGTTGTTTTACAGGGTCAGTCATAGTAGTATGATAGGTGTTGTTTAACAGGGTCAGCCATATTGGTATGATGTCCCTGGATCAAATTAGGGTTAAATGCCTTGCTCAAGGGTACATCAACATATTTTTCACCTTGACGGTTCGGGTAATGGAACCTTTGTGTTAGTTACTGGCCCAACCCTCTAACCGCTAGGCTAGCTGCTGCCCATGTGTATGACACCAGCATCCCTCGCTACTGCTGACGAGAGAGGAGAGGCGTCATCTTAATAATGTCACCTGAAGTGTGACAGTGGTTGGGCAGGTGGCGTGGGTGTGTGTGTGTGTGTGTGTGTGTGTGTGTGTGTGTGTGTGTGTGTGTGTGTGTGTGTGTGTGTGTGTGTGTGTGTGTGTGTGTGTGTGTGTGTGTGTGTGTGTGTGTGTGTATGTGTGTGTGTGTGTGTGTGTGTGGCGTGGAGTGTGTGTGTGTGTGGCGTGGAGAGAGTGTGTGTGTGTTCATGCGTGAGGGACAGCTCCATAGCTTCAGTAATGATAAAGGTTCCAATTGGTCCCATCTGTTTCTGTCTCTCTCTTCTGCTCTCTCTGTCCCTCTCTCTCTCTGTCTCTCTGTCTCTCTGTCTCTCTCTCTGTCTCTCTGTCTCTCTCTCTGTCTCGCTGTCTCTCTCTCTCTCCCTCTCTTTCTCTCTCTCTCTGTCTCTCTCTCTCTCTCTGTCTCTCTCTGTCTCTCTGTCTCTCTCTCTCAATTCAATTCAATTCAATTCAAGGGCTTTATTGGCATGGGAAACATGTGTTAACATTGCCAAAGCAAGTGAGGTAGACAACATACAAAGTGAATATATAAAGTGAAAAACAACAAAAATTAACAGTAAACATTACACATACAGAAGTTTCAAAACAGTAAAGACATTACAAATGTCATATTATATATATATATACAGTGTTTTAACAATGTACAAATGGTTAAAGGACACAAGATAAAATAAATAAGCATAAATATGGGTGTATTTACAATGGTGTTTGTTCTTCACTGGTTGCCCTTTTCTCGTGGCAACAGGTCACAAATCTTGCTGCTGTGATGGCACACTGTGGAATTTCACCCAGTAGATATGGGAGTTTTTCAAAATTGGATTTGTTTTCGAATTCTTTGTGGATCTGTGTAATCTGAGGGAAATATGTCTCTCTAATATGGTCATACATTGGGCAGGAGGTTAGGAAGTGCAGCTCAGTTTCCACCTCATTTTGTGGGCAGTGAGCACATAGCCTGTCTTCTCTTGAGAGCCATGTCTGCCTACGGCGGCCTTTCTCAATAGCACGGCTATGCTCACTGAGTCTGTACATAGTCAAGGCTTTCCTTAATTTTGGGTCAGTCACAGTGGTCAGGTATTCTGCCACTGTGTATTCTCTGTGTAGGGCCAAATAGCATTCGAGTTTGCTCTGTTTTTTTGTTAATTCTTTCCAATGTGTTAAGTAGTTATCTTTTTGTTTTCTCATGATTTGGTTGGGTCTAATTGTGCTGCTGTCCTGGGGCTCTGTAGTGTGTGTTTGTGTTTGTGAACAGAGCCCCAGGACCAGCTTGCTTAGGGACTCTTCTCCAGGTTCATCTCTCTGTAGGTGATGGCTTTGTTATGGAAGGTTTGTGAATCGCTTCCTTTTAGGTGGTTGTAGAATTTAACGGCTCTTTTCTGGATTTTGATAATTAGTGGGTATCGGCCTAATTCTGCTCTGCATGCATTATTTGGTGTTCTACGTTGTACACGGAGGATATTTTTGCAGAATTCTGCGTGCAGAGTCTCAATTTGGTGTTTGTCCCATTTTGTGAAGTCTTGGTTGGTGAGCGGACCCCAGACCTCATAACCATAAAGGGCAATGGGCTCTATGACTGATTCAAGTATTTTTAGCCAAATCCTAATTGGTATGTTGAAATTTATGTTTCTTTTGATGGCATAGAATGCCCTTCTTGCCTTGTCTCTCAGATCGTTCACAGCTTTGTGGAAGTTACCTGTGGTGCTGATGTTTAGGCCAAGGTATGTATAGTTTTTTGTGTGCTCTAGGGCAACAGTGTCTAGATGGAATTTGTATTTGTGGTCCTGGTGACTGGACCTTTTTGGAACACCATTATTTTGGTCTTACTGAGATTTACTGTCAGGGCCCAGGTCTGACAGAATCTGTGCATAAGATCTAGGTGCTGCTGTAGGCCCTCCTTGGTTGGTGACAGAAGCACCAGATCATCAGCAAACAGCAGACATTTGACTTCGGATTCTAGCAGGGGAGGCCGGGTGCTGCAGACTCTTCTAGTGCCCGCGCCAATTCGTTGATATATATGTTGAAGAGGGTGGGGCTTAAGCTGCATCCCTGTCTAACCCCACGACCCTGTGTGAAGAAATGTGCGTGTTTTTGCCAATTTTAACCACACACTTGTTGTTTGTGTACATGGATTTTATAATGTCGTATGTTTTACCCCCAACACCACTTTCCATCAGTTTGTATAGCAGACCCTCATGCCAGATTGAAAATTGAGTCGAAGGCTTTTTTGAAATCAACAAAGCATGAGAAGACTTTGCCTTTGTTTTGGTTTGTTTGGTTGTCAATTAGGGTGTGCAGGGTGAATACATGGTCTGTTGTACGGTAATTTGGTAAAAAGCCAATTTGACATTTGCTCAGTACATTGTTTTC
>NC_056458.1:51108954-51153954 GCF_018296145.1 Oncorhynchus tshawytscha | reverse complement strand
ATATTGTTTTCCTCAGGCTTAGGAGTGACTGTGGTATCTACAACAGAGATTGTCAAGGGTCGGGTTTTATTGGTCAAGGTGGATGTTATGGGGTTTTTGTTTGTTTTTTTGAATGTTTATGCTCCTAATGAGGGTACAGAGCGTATTGCTGTATTTGATCAACTAAAGGAAATGTTAAGACAGTGTGACCAAGAGGGGTGTATGGTTTTAGGGGTGACTGGAACTGTACAGTGGATTTTACTGTTGATCGCACCGCTGAAGAACCTCACCTGCGGTCAGCCACTTGCCTGTCTGGCCTATTAACTGAGTTTGAGCTTTCTGATGTGTGGAGAGTAAGGAATGCCAAAGTTAGGCAGTACACATGGCTAAAAATTAATGAAGGTCGTGTCAGTGCAGCACGGTTAGACAGGTTGTATGTATCTGAGCAATACTGTAGTAGGGTTGGAAAGTGTGCCATTACTCCTGTGGGTTTCTCTGATCATCATATGGTTACTGTTGATATTCACTTGTCCTGTCCACGAAGGTCATCACCTTACTGGTATTTTAATGTTAAATTGTTACATGATGTCATGTTTTGTGACAGGTTTTTGTTGTTTTGGGAAAAATGGAGGGGTATAAAAGGGAATTTTGAGTCCTTGAGACAATGGTGGGAGGTTGGGAAGGCCCAAATACGAGTTTTTTGTCAACAGTATACTGCTCTGTCTCAAACTGAATTTAAAGAGACTATCAAGGCCCTTGAACAGGACATCAAATCTATTGAATTGAAGCTGCTCACTCAGAATGACCCTGGACTAGTCATGAACTTACAGGACAAGAGACATGAACTGAGGTCGTTTCTGCATGAAAGAGTGAAGGGTGCCTTGATTAGGTCTCGTTTCGCTTCCCTCAAGGATATGGATGCTCCTAGTGCTTTTTTTTTTTTAACCTAGGAAAGTCGACATTTCAACGTAAACAGATGGTCTGCCTTCGTCTCCCTGATGGGAAGGTGACCACGAATGATATTGAAATGCGTCAACATGCCGTGGATTTCTACTCGTCCCTTTATAAGGCGGAGGATTGTGACTCTATGTGTACTGAACAGTTGTTACATGGTCTTCCTAAATTGGGACCTGAGCAGAGAGTCGCATTGGACGCTGACATTACACTGCAGGAGCTGTCCACAGCAGTTATGCAGCTCTCAACAGGCCGAGCCCCTGGCATCGATGGGTTACCATCTGAGTTTTATAAGCACTTTTGGGGGTCTATTGGGGAGGACTTTTATGAAGTGATGTGTGAATCTTTTCATGAGGGTTCTCTTCCTGTATCCTGTCAACGTGCAGTGCTTTCACTGTTGCCAAAAAGGGGATTTGGCTCTCATAAAAAATTGGAGACCTGTTGCTTTGCTGTGCGCAGAATATAAAATTGTTTCTAAATGTCTCTCAAACAGGTTGAAAGAGTATCTGGGGTTGTTGATCCACAAGGACCAGTCCTACTGTGTACCTGATCGCTCTATTGTTGACAACTTGTTTCTGATAAGAGATGTTTTAGACATTTGTAAACTGTCTGATGTAAATGTGGGTTTACTTTCGTTGGATCAGGAGAAGGCTTTTGATCGTGTGGACCACCAGTACTTGTTTAAAATAATGAAAGCCTTTGGGTTTGGGGATGTTTTTCTGTCTTGGGTGAATTTACTGTATGCTGGAGCCTCGTGTATGGTGAAGGTGGGTGGTGGTTTAAGTTGCCCCATCCCTGTCGAAAGGGGCATCAGGCAGGGATGCCCAATTTCAGGGCAGTTATATAGTCTGGCGATTGAACCAATGCTTTGTTTTTTAAGAGCGAAGCTTACTGGTTTCTTTGTGCCAGGTGTAACGAAGGGTCCCACGATAGCACTGTCTGCGTATGCAGATGACGTGATAGTTTTTATTACAGGGGTGAGGATGTTAAGGTTCTCTCAAACGCTTTAAAGGTGTAGAGGGGGCCTCCTCAGCTAAAGTCAATTGGGGAAAGAGTGAGCGCTGTGGGCAGGTCAGCTTCAGATGGGGTCTACTCCATGGTTACCAGGGGGCTTCAGTGGGGCAGAGATGGAATGAAGACTTTGGGGGTTTTTCTAGGCTCCGATGTCTTTCAAAAAAGAACTGGGAGGGTGTAGTGGAGAAAGTGTGTGCCAGACTGTCAAGGTGGAAATGGGTGTTGCCCCAGCTGTCTTATAGGGGACGGGTCCTGGTAGCTAATAATCTTGCTGCTTCTACCCTGTGGCACAGACTAATGATTTTACAGCCACCAAAGGGTCTGATACAAGAGCTTCAGAGGACCCTTGTCAATTTCTTCTGGTCTGGGCAACACTGGATTAAAGCTGCAGCCCTGTACCTGCCACTGCACGAGGGTGGGCAAGGCCTGGTGGACATTTCCTCTAGGATCACGGCATTCAGGCTCCAAGCAGCCCAGAGATTGTTGTACAGAGACTGTTCTAGCTGGGTCGAAACAGCCTACATATTGATGAGGAGAGCGGGCTGTTTGGGCTTCGACAAGCATCTTTTCCTCTTAAAGCTGGAAGGGGGTGATTTGACTGGCCTGACTCCATTTTATGAGTCTGTTATGCAGGCTTGGAGAGTATTTGTCAAGTCCCGTAAGGCCTGCAGGCCACCAGGGATGTGGCTTTTTGAAGAGCCTCTTTTTCACAACACTGCCATCCAGTCCCGTGTTCTGGGTTCAGCTAGCCTATGTTCATGCCTGTTAGGCGTGGGGTGTACCAAGCTGGGTCATCTGATGCAGAGCAGGAGCAGATTGGAGGAGCTGGGAGAAAGAGCGGGGATCCGATCATCTCGTCTACTGAGGAAGGTCGTCGATGAGGTCTGCGATTCCTTGCCAGTGCTTCATCTGCAGTATGTGACTGACACTTCCAATTCTGATCGGTGGAAGGAGGGTCTGGATTATGTGTTCCCTGCACTGATTGTTAGTGCTGCGATGGGGGCATTTGAAGAGGACGTGGGGACGCTGCTTTCCTTCGATACCCCGGAGCTGGGGGAGTTCAAGGAGGTGGGAAAGAAGGCCATGTACAGAATATGTGTAAAGGTGTCCCATGCCTCTTCCCTGGAAGGGGTAAAATCGACGAGGTGGGCGGATGTGCTTGGTCCAGGTGCCTCTCCAAAAGGCTGTTGGCGATCATTATATAAACTGCCTATTGATAAGGGGACAGCTGACCTCCAATGGAGGATAATACATGGAGCTATAGCCACCAATATGCATCTGGTACACCTGGATCCTACTGTTGGGGAGGGGTGTCCATTCTGTGCTGGGTCTGAATCTCTGGCACATCTGTTTTTATTGTGTCCCAGGTTGGTTGGGATGATTGAACTGATCACTGATTGGTTCTCAACGTTGGGAGAGGTTTTCTCTTCCCAACTGTATATATTTGGGCCAAAGTACAGGTTCAGTCAAAAGGGTGTAGTTGTGTTGCTTAATTTTGTGTTAGGGGCAGCAAAATTAGCGATATGGAAGACCCGAAAGAACAGCATTCGGGGACAGGGGTCTGTGGATGTGGTGGGAATGCTGGAGGGAATGTTGGCAGCGAGACTAAGGATTGAGTTTGCCTATTACAAACTTGTCAACAATATCGATCTGTTTTTGAGTATATGGGGTATACAGAGGCTGTTGTGTGTAGTTACTGTGGAGGAGGAATTGGAGTTGTGTTTTTAATTGATGTGTAACTGTGGTTTTGTATGAGTATTTATTGTGTGGTGGGCCCCCAGACCCAATAAAGAGTATTTAAAACTCAAACTCTCTCTCTCTGTCTCTCTCTCTGTCTCTCTCTGTCTCTCTCTCTCTCTCTCTCTCTCTGTCTCTCTCTGTCTCTCTCTCTCTCTCTCTCTCTCTGTCCCTCTCTCTCTCTATCTCTCTTTCTCTCTCTCTCTGTTTCCTAATCATTCTCTCTTTATCTCTCCCAATCTCTCTCTCTCTCTGTCTCTCTCTCTCTCTCTCTGTCTCTCTGTCTCTCTCTCTCGCTGTCTCTCTCTCTCTGTCTCTCTCTCTCTCTCTCTCTCTGTCCCTCTCTCTCTCTATCTCTCTTTCTCTCTCTCTCTGTCTCTCTCTCTGTCTCTCTCTCTCTCTGTCCCTCTCTCTCTCTATCTCTCTTTCTCTCTCTCTCTCTCTCTCTCTGTCTCTCTCTCTGTCTCCTAATCATTCTCTCTTTATCTCTCCCAATCTCTCTCTCTTTCTCTCTGTTTCTCTCTAATTTCAATTTCAATTCAATGCTGCTTTATTGGGAAACAAGCAAAGCGAATAAAGTGAAATAAACAATACAAATGAACAGTAAACATTACACTCACATATGTTCCAAAAGAATAAAGACATTTCAAATATCATATGTACATATACAGTATTGTAACAATGTGTAAATAGTGAAAGTACAAAAGGGGAAATAAATAAACATAAATAAACATAAATATGGGTTGTTTTTACAATGGTGTTTGTTCCTCACTGGTTGCCCTTTTCTTGTGGCAACAGGTCACATCTTGCTGCTGTGATGTCACACTGTGGTATTTCACCCAGTAGAGAGTTTCAGTAAAAGGCACATGACACCCCACTTAGAGTTTGCAAAAAGGCTCCTAAAGGACTCAGACCATGAGAAACAAGATCCTCTGGTCTGATGAAACCAAGATTGAACTCTTTGTCCTGAATGTCAAGCATCTCATCTGGAGGATACCTGGTGCCATCCCTACGGTGAAGCATGGTGGTGGCAGCATCATGCTGTGGGGATGTTTTTCAGCGGCAGGGACTAGGACACTAGACAGGATCGATGGAAAGATGAGCAGAGCAAAGTACAGAGATATTTGATGAAAAGCTCCTCCAGAGCGCACAGGACCTCAGAGAGGGGTGAAGGTTCATCTTCTAACAGGACAATGATCTAAGCACATAGCCAAGACAATGCAGGAGTGGCTTCGGGACAAGTCTCTGAATGTCCATGAGTAGCCAGGCCAGAGCCTGGATCAAACATCTCTGGAGAGACATGAAAACACAGTTGAAGTTTACATACACCTTAGCCAAATACATTTAAACTCAGTTTCTCACAATTCCTGACATTTAATCCCAGTAACAATTCCCTGTTTTAGGTCAGTTAGGATCACCACTTTATTTTAAGAATGTGAAATGTCAGAATAATAGTAGAGAGAATGATTTATTTTCAGCTTTTATTTCTTTCATCACATTCCAAGTGGGTCAGAAGTTTATATACACTCAATATTTGGTAGCATTGCCTTTAAATTGTTTAACTTAGGTCAAACGTTTCGGGTAGCCTTGCACAAGCTTTCCACAATAAGTTGGGTGAATTGTTTGTAGGCCTCCTTGTTCGCACATGCTTTTTTCAGTTCTGCCCACAAATTTTCTATGGGATTGAGGTCAGGGCTTTGTGATGGCCACTCCAATACCTTGACTTTGTTGCCCTTAAGCCATTTTGCAACAACTTTGGAAGTATGCTTGGGGTCATTCTCCATTTAGAAGACCATTTTATTTTTATTTTTTATTTCACCTTTATTTAACCAGGTAGGCCAGTTGAGAACAAGTTCTCATTTGCAACTGTGACCTGGCCAAGATCAAGCGTAACAATTCGACACATACAACAACACAGAGTTACACATGGAATAAACAAAACATACAGTCAATAATACAGTAGAACAAAAGAAAACAAAAAGTCTATATACACTGAGTGTAAATGAGGTAAGATAAGGAAATAAATAGGCCATGGTGGCGAAGTAATTACAATATACCAATTAAACACTGGAATGGTAGATCGGCAGAAGATGGATGTGCAGTTAGAGATACTGGGGAGCAAAGGAGCAAAATAAATAAATAAATACCAGTATGGGGATGAGGTAGGTAGATAGATGGGCTGTTTACAGATGGGCTATGTACAGGTGCAGTGATCTGTAAGCTGCTCTGACAGCTGATGCTTAAAGTTAGTGAGGGAGATATAAGTCTCCAGCTTCAGAGATTTTTGCAATTCGTTCCAGTCATGGGCAGCAGAGAACTGGAAGGAAAGACGACCAAAGGATGAATTTGCTTTGGGGGTGACCAGTGAGATATACCTGCTGGAGCGTGTGCTACAAGTGGGTGCTGCTATGGTGACCAGCGAGCTGAGATAAGGCGGGGCTTTACCTAGCAGAGACTTGTGGCTACCCCCTGTAGCCAGTGGGTTTGGCGACGAGTATGAAGCGAGGGCCAGCCAAGGAGAGCATACAGGTCGCAATGATGGGTAGTATATGGGGCTTTGGTGACAAAACGGATTGCACTGTGATAGACTGCATCCAATTTGTTGAGTAGAGTGTTGTAGGCTATTTTATAGATGACATCACCGAAGTCGAGGATCGGTAGGATGGTCAGTTTTACGAGGGTATATTTGGCAGCATGAGTGAAGGATGCTTTATTGCGATATAGGAAGCCGATTCTAGATTTAATTTTGGATTGGAGATGCTTAATGTGAGTCTGGAAGGAGAGTTTACAGTCTAACCAGACACCTAGGTATTTGTAGTTTCCACGTATTCTAAGACAGAACCGTCCAGAGTAGTGATGCTGGACATGCGGGCAGGTGCGGACAGTGATCGATTGAATAGCATGCATTTAGTTTTATTTGCGTTTAAGAGCAGTTGGAGGCCACGGAAGGAGAGTTGTATGGCATTGAAGCTTGTCTGGAAGTTAGTTAACATAGTGTCCAAGGAGAGGACAGAAGTATACAGAATTATGTTGACTTCCTGACTCATGTCTTGAGATGTTGCTTCAATATATCCATATAATTTTCCATCCTTATGATGTCATCTATTTTGTTCACCAGTCCCTCCTGCAACAAAGCACCCCCACAACATGATTCTGCCACCTCCGTGCTTCACGGTTGGGATGGTGTTCTTCGGCTTGCAAGCCTCCCCCTTTTTCCTCCAAACATAACGATGGTCATTATGGCCAAGCAGTTCTATTTCTTTTTCATCAGAAAAGAGGACATTTCTCCACAAAGTACGATCTTTGTCCCCATGTGCAGTTGCAAACCGTTGTCTGGCTTTTTTACGTGGTTTTGGAACAATGGCTTCTTCCTTGCTGAGTGGCCTTTCAGGTTATGTTGATATAGAACTCGTTTAACTGTGGATATAGATACTTTTGTACCTGTTTCCTCCAGCATCTTCACAAGGTCCTTCGCTGTTGTTCTGGGATTGATTTGCACTTCTCGCACCAAAGTACATTCATCTCTAGGAGACAGAATGCGTCTCCTTCCTGAGCGATATGACGGCTGCATGGTCCCATGGTGTTTATACTTGCGTACTGTTGTTTGTACAGATGAATGTGGTACCTTCAGGTGTTTTGGAAATTGCTCCCAAAGATGAACCAGATTTGTGGCGGTCTACAATTTGTTTTCTGAGGGCTTGGCTGATTTCTTTTGATTTTCCCATGATGTCAAGCAAAGAGACACTGAGTTTGAAGGTAGGCCTTGAAATACATCCACAGGTACACCTCCAATTGACTCAAATGATGTCAATTAGCCTATCAGAAGCTTCTAAAGCCATGACATCATTTTCTGGAATTTTCCAAGCTGTTTAAAGGCACAGTCAATTTAGTGTATGTAAACTTCTGACCCACTGGAATTGTGATACAGTGAATTATAAGTGAGATAATCTGTCTGTAAACAATTGTTGGAAACATTACTTGTGTCATGCACAAAGTAGATGTCCTAACCGACTTGCCAAAACTATAGTTTAACAAGAAATTTGTGGAGTGGTTGATAATGAGTTTTAATGACTACAACCTAAGTGTATGTAAACTTCTGACTTCAGTTGTAGCTTTGCAGCAAAGCTCCCCATCCAACCTGACAGTGCTTGAGAGGATCTGTAGAGAATAATGGGAGAAACTCCCCAAATACAGGTGTGCCAAGCTTGTAGCGTCAAACCCAAGAAGACTCAAAGCTGTAATCACTGTCGAATACAGGGCCGAATACTTTCGCAAGGCACTGTACATGTCAGATATTCCAGAGGCACCCATTCAAATAGTATCTTATGCCAATCTTTAATAGAAGGAACCTTATCACTAATCCACTGTAGAAGGAACCTTATCACTAATCCACTGTAAAAGGATGTTTTTCCTCGCTGCGAAGGTAAGGATGTTGTAAAGCCTCCTTTTACTGACAGAAGTAACATGCCTACTAGGGAGACCTAACAGTAAAGAAACTGGGTCCAATTCTAGATCAACCCCTAGGATCTTTTCAATTTCTTGCAGAACACCAGACCAGTATCTTTGTAATTTGGTACATGACCATAAACAATGTGTTAGGCTGCCTGTATCAGTTTTGCATTTTAGACACTCAGGGGAAGAGGAAGTGGGGCTAAAAGTATGTCTGCGTTTTGAGGATATATGCAATCTGTGTATTATTCTTAATTGGATTGCTCTAGTACGGTTACATATAGATATTGTTTTTGCATATCTCCAAATGTCCTCCCACATCTCTTCGTCAATAGTAACAGACAATTCTTTCTCCCACACTTGTTTCACCCTCTGTGTGTTGGCAGCAGAAAAGGACCTTAAAGTATCATAAAACAGACTTACAGACATTTTCCTTTGTGGGAAAAAAAGCATTCTTTCAATGACAGACACATCAGGGTTACCAATTAAGGTGGTGCTCTTCAGAATATAATGTCTTACTTGTAGGAAGTGGAAAAAGTCCTGCTTTGGGAGTCGATATTTCTCGACCATCTGCTCAAATGACAACAAAATCTTATCAGCAAATAAGTCATTTAGCCTGCATATGCCCTTATTAAGCCATAAGTTAAAGCCAGCATCCAGCAATCCTGGACTGAAATCTGGGTTGTTAAGAATTGGGGTAAGAGCAGAGGTTAGTTTGGACCTTCCCAGGAAGTGTTGAACTGACCTCCATACTTTGAGTGTGTTAAGTGTAACGGGATTATTGCAGTGATCTTCTACAGACTTGAAACTTCTGAAAAATAAAAGATCCTGTAAGGGGTATTTTGAAAGAGAAGTCTCAATGTCTAACCAAATAGAGGAGTCATCATTTGTGATTCAGTCAGAAATATAACAAAGGTGGGCACACCATTGATAGAACCTGATATTGTGCAGGTCCAAGCCGCCCATAGAACTTGGCAGCTGCAATATTGCCATCTTAAGTCTTGGCTTGCGTTTACTCCATATAAAGGAACTTAGCCATCCATTTACATCCTTCATTATCTTATTGGAGAGTAATACTGGGATCATTTGGATTGGGTAAAGTAGTCTAGGTAAAATGTTCATTTTACCTAGACCAAGAAATCGGGAGAGAGTTCCAGGGCTCCAGATCCTGTCTTATTGTATCAAACAAGGGAACGAAATTGGCTTTGTACATTAGCTGGAATTTAGGAGTTACAAATATACCCAGATACATGAAACCTGAGGGAGACCATTTAAAAGGGAAGGGGGCAGAAGTAATAGGTACAGAGTGTAGGCTACCAAGTGGCATAGCCTCTGACTTAGTAAGGTTAATCTTGTAGCCTGAGAATTCGCTGAATAATTCAATAATATTTATAAGAGATGTAATTGAAGTCTCGGGACTAGAGATGAATATCAGGACATCATCAGCATACAAGCTTATTTTATGGTGAACATCACCAATGAGCAGCCCCTGTATAGCAGGCGTTACCCTGATGGCCTCGGCCAGTGGTTCCATAACGAGTGCAAAGAGGAGGGGGGATAAAGGACAGCCCTGTCTGATACCTCTGTGTATAGAGAAGCTATTTGACCGTAGCCCATTAGTAAGGACAGCAGCCTGAGGATCATCATATAAAACTTTCACCCATTTTATAAAGTTGTCCCCCAGACCAAATTTATTTAGAGCAAATAATAGGTAAGACCACTCCACACGATCAAATGCTTTCTCAGCATCTAGGAGAGCACAAGACCATCCACAGCACTTTGTTGGTAGGCTTGAATTACATTAAGAAGCCGCCTGACGTTGTTGCATGACTTACGGCCCCTAATGAAGCCAGTTTGGTCTCCTTTCACAATTAGTGGCAGTGAGTCCTCTAATCTTGTGGCTAGAATTTTAGAAAGCAATTTTCTATCCACATTCAGAAGGGAAATTGGTCTGTACGAGGAACACGACTCTGGACATTTTCCCTTTTTGAGAATAAGTGAAATGTTGTCTTCTCTCAGCATTTGAGGGAGTTGGTCATTTGAAAATGAGTGGTTAAACATATCACGCAATGGCTCAAGGATCAGGCCATGGAACTCTTTATAGAACTCACTACAAACCCGTCTGGTCCTGGGGCCTTACCATTTTGCAGATTCTTAATTGCGAACATTATCTCTTCCTTGGTAATAGGGGCATTAAGGAGGGACCTCTGCTCTTCGGAGATAGTAGGGAGCTCAATCTTACAAAAGAAGTTCTCCATTAATTTGGGTGCATCCTTTGGCAGTTCTGAGGCATGAAGGTTTGTATAAAATTTCTTAAATGAGTCACATCAATTTATTTTCATATAAATGATTACCATCAGAATCAGTAATAGTAGCAATTGACTGAGAGTCAGCCCTCTTTTTAGCTAGGTATGCCAAGTACTTTCCTGGCTTATCGCCATGTTCATATAGCTTTTGCCTGACAAATCTCATTTTCTTTTCAGCGTCCTGTGTTAGGAGAGAGTCTAACGTTGATCTAATGACTGATATTTCCTTTAATAGGGCAGGAGTGGGCGTTTTAATGTAGTCCTTCTCTTTAGTTCCTAATTCACCCTCTAACATTTTTTGCTTTTCCCGCTTTTTCCGTCTCTTAGTAGCTGTGTATGACATAATCAGACCCCTGGCATACGCTTTACAGGTCTCCCAAAGGAGCGAGGGGTTATCTGTTGATTGAGAGTTAATAGAGAAAAATGCTTTAAACTCTGTTGTAAAATATGATGTGAATGTATGGTCTTTAAGAATGGTTGTGTTCAACCTCCAATGTCTTGACCGATTGAATGCCCCGTTGAGTTTTATGTCCAGGATCACCTCAGCATGATCAGATATGACTATGCTTCCTATCCTAGCGGATAAAACAGACTACAAAGACGTCTTGGACATAAAAAAATAATCTATTCTAATCTGACATCCATGAGGTGCAGAGAAAAAAGTGAACTCTCTGTTGGATGGATGAAAAGCTCTCCAGACATCCGCATACCCCAGATCATCACAAATAACTTTAAGTGACTTAGCTTGAGGAGAGAGTGAAGCTATACCACTGGGAAACTTATCAATAAGGGGGTTCAACAAGCAGTTAAAATCTCCTCCAACCACTGCAGTGTCTGAGTTTAATTCTGAAAAGTCTAGAAATGCCTTAGTGAGGAAATCAGGGGGTGAGCAGGGGGAAGTAAATATTCATTATGGAAATGTTCTGCCCTTGTAAAGTACCATTAATTATAACAAAGCGACCAAATTTATCTTTCACACAATTCAAGACCTTAAGTGGTAAGTTCTTTTTCACCAGAATTGCTACACCTCTACTTCTGGATGTAAATGATGAGAAAAACACTTGACCAAACCCTCCTTGTTGTAATTTCAGGTGCTCCTTATCAACCAAAGGAGTTTCTTGCAACAGGGCAATATCAATATTTTCTTTTTTCAAAAAAGACAGTACTTTCTTCCTTTTAATGGGGTTATGACTCCCTCTAATGTTCCACGTACATACACGCAGTCTGTTATCTGCCATTGTATCTTGACCATTCAATATCCAGACTGGATCCTACTGTAAAAGTGGGGTGGTACCTTTTTCCATGTGTTGAACTCTCCTCTATCTCACTGAGCATAAACAAAAAATATGAACCCTGAACTCGAACTATACTAAACCCAAAAATTAAACATGTAAAGATCCAAAAGGGGGTTTTAGCTAACATGCAGGGGATTTCAACTCTCCAATGTAGACTCTTAAGTCCGCATTGCCGCTCAATAGCCTCATCCTTTATATATATGGAAAAGAAAATCAATAGAAGAAGATTGAGGCTCTTCCACCTAAAACCAAGCCTGGGCACCAATATGGATTCACACATATCTCAGCCTGAGCTATAGCGGCTATTACTTTAGCAAGAAAAATAATAAAGATACGAATATTACTGAGCCAGAGTACGTGAGGACTCACACCACTGTTTCATGATCAGATTCAACCAAAAATAAACAAAGTTATTCAATGCTGTGGAGGTGCAGCTTAAAGTTATTTACCCGAGAGAGTCAATAAACGCAGCAGCCTCTTCAGGTGTGTAGAGCTTTTAGGTGATCCGTTGACCATAATCTTCAATGTGGCCGGGTACAACAGTGCGTAGTCCATCTTCATTCTCCTGAGTCGAGCCTTCGCCTCATCAAACGCTTTGCGTCTTCGTACAACCGCTGTGGAATAATCATTGAAGAATGAGACCTTTGGACCTTTATGTTGACTACGATCAGAGCCGATGTTTCTAGCCGCATCCATGACGTGCTGCTTGTCGGTGAAGTTGTGGAACTTTATAACCACCGGCCGTGGGCGCTGATTGGGACCGGGTATCGGTGCTTGAGAGCGATGGGCTCTGTCCAGCTTCACACGACCAGCCTTAGTGTCCATTTGTAGGTAGCCAGGGATCCATTCCTCAAAGAATTTTACTGAACGTGTCCCTTCAGAATTTTCCGGGAGTCCCACAACACGAATATTGCATCTGCGTCCTCGATTATCCAAGTCGTCAATGTGCTCCGCCATTTCGCGCACCTGTTTCTCAAGTGCTTTTATCTTAGCGTCCATAGATGTAGTTGAAGTTTCCACTGCAGCAATTCTTCCTTCCGCCTCAACAACACGTTTCACAACGCTCTGTATTTCAGCTGAATGGCCTGCTATTGCTTCCAAGACCGTTCTTATCTTAGCATCGATCACTTTAGTAATGTTATCAGTCATCTTTTGAATCATCAGGTCCATTGTGCCTGGATCCGCAATGGTGTTAGCTTCGCTAACGTTAGCTAGCTCCTCATGCACATCCACAGGGGTGGTGGTTTTGGTCGACTTCTTAGTAGTTCTATTGGGCATGTTGTCGGAGATTTTTGCGAAATAGTCGTCAAGACTCATTATATGGTAACTTATTTAGCCAATTCTACCACTTTTTCAAGCTAGGAGATTAATGTAAGAATATAAATTTACGAATGCCACGAGAGCTCGCTGAAACACCGTGTTCTCTCTACGGCGCCATTTTGTCCCCCGCAATGCAATTAACTAATATAATTCATGCTTGACATAGAGATCTTTCTTTCTCAAACATCATTATGAATGCAGATATCCAGGCTGGATTCCAATATGAATTACATATCACTAACTCAGGCTGGATTCCAATATGAATTACATATCACTAACTCAGGCTGGATTCCAATATGAATTACATATCACTAACTCAGGCTGGATTCCAATATGAATTACATATCACTAACTCAGGCTGGATTCCAATATGAATTACATATCACTAACTCAGGCTGGATTCCAATATGAATTACATATCACTAACTCAGGCTGGATTCCAATATGAATTACATATCACTAACTCAGGTTGGATTCCAATATGAATTACATATCACTTTGTCACAACTTGTCCCTTTTTATCGTGCCCCCCCTCTCACTCTCCTACAGGTTTTATGACTTAATCATAAATAGATAGAAACAATCGTATTATAGAGGGAAAGAGTCAACAAAGAGCTTCTCTTAGTTCAAAACTCCCCAAAATGGGAGAAATAAACAATATTTCTACCTTTGAGAATGTGGGAATGGTCCGTGGACACTTAAGGGATGACGTGTCTGTTTCATTCGGTGGATTTTCATATAAAGATTAACTAGTCAGTGGCCACAACCTTGTGAGCCCACTGTGTGTAGTGAATCCATTTTCTTTTTCCGGCTCTTTCTCGGACCCTACCTCTTTCCTTTGTCTACCAAGCCGTCATATCGGCTTCGTCCACTAGGGACTTTTCTATCATTGTTAAAACCAATATCTGTTTCGTTATGTATTTCTGTGTGATTATTTAGTTACTAAATACATTTGTAAATTGCTGATTCATTATGGAAACTAGGGTTTGTGCAGATATCCAAGGGTTTGTGCAGATATCCAAGGGTTTGTGCAGATATCCAAGGGTTCATGCAGATATCCAAGGGTTCGTGCAGATATCCAAGGGTTCGTGCAGATATGCAAGGGTTCGTGCAGATATCCAAGGGTTCGTGCAGATATCCAAGGGTTTGTGCAGATATCCAAGGGTTCGTGCAGATATCCAAGGGTTTGTGCAGATATCCAAGGGTTTGTGCAGATATCCAAGGGTTCGTGCAGATATCCAAGGGTTTGTGCAGATATCCAAGGGTTTGCGACATTCAGCAATGAGAACTGATGAGGTAATAATAGTAATTAATTAATAGAAGATTCATCGATCAGATATTAAAGTATCTGAAGAGTTATATTCAGGAAAATTATGACTCTGTAAATCCCAACATTTTCCCTAGTGCCCCAACTTCCTACTTATTTAATGTTAACATGATTAGTTTAATCACATAATAGTTCAACCTAGAGAATTGATTTGATATAAATAAGTATTAACATTTAATGACAGTCCGACAAAACAGAAACTTTGGTAGTCTTTGTAGGTTTTTCATTTGCCATCTTTAACACCAAGTCAATGACGTGACTCTCCACAAATAATTGGCTGTTTCACAACCAACCACTAAGAAATACATTTGATGATAGAACAATTCTCACCCTTACCCTCCTTCTAGGCCAGTCTATTGTCCTGCTAATAGCGCTGCTAATAGCCATAATGGCGCTGTACAACGTGACAGTGTGTGTTTAAAAGAGTATTTTCCAGTAAGCAACCATTTGTTTACCTTCATTAGCCTACTTTGTCCCAATTTTTCTGTCATTCAGTGATATTTATTCCCATAGTAATTAAAGAAATAAACATTGGCATTTTTAATCATTATTTTATTAACGAAGCATAAAGATGCTGATGAAGAAATACAGTACTGTTCAGTATATGCTTTTACATTTTGGATAATAAAGCATTTGAAGCATTTTGGAGATATAAGCCAGCTGCATTTGTTTATTAGGCTACTGTGCAGTCTGACAAGTAAACATAGCCTACAGTACATATTGTAATAAACATGGGAAAGTGTAGAATTCCTTACATAAGGGAGAGCAGGCCATGCCCAGACTTTCTTGCTGACCTCAAGTACTCATTAACTCTGTCTCTAATGATTTTTTGGGTTGCATTAGTCATGGACAGAAACTTCTGAGACACAGTGTTAATGATGAACACCCGGAGGTTCACTGGTAAGCCACATTTGCCTCTGGATTCAACCCAGTTTGTATTCTGTGTCCACTCGTGGTCTCTCTCTTCAGTTGCACATCCTTGGAATAGCAAAACAGTATTAATGTCCGGATGGCCCTTGCTGTGCCTGGTGAGCAGTTGGTCAAGTTCTGTTGTCAGAAGAGGAATGGAAATGTCAGGGTGAACCGACGACCTGATGAACCGCCAGGTATGTTGACTCTGTCTGTCAGAGGTGGAGTTCCAGAGCTCACAGGTGTGCCTGGCATGGATTGTGGCTCCATCTCGTTCCTCGCCCTCTTCAACGCACCGTTCTCCACCTGACTCTCCGGCCAATGACGAGTGACTCTGGACCAATCAGCTGTCACCCGTATTTCTGCCCTCAGATAATATTTATCTTTCTGCTGGTCTGCCTTCAATGACTCGATCTCGGTCTTCAAAGTTTGAATCTGATCAATCAATCAAATGTATTTACGAAGCCCTTCTTACATCAGCTGATATCTCAAAGTGCTCTACAGAAACCCAGCCTAAAACCCCAAACAGCAAGCAATGTAGATGTAGAAGCACGGTGGCTAGGAAAAGCTCCCTAGAGAGGCAGGAACCTAGGAAGAAACCTAGAGAGGAACCAGAATCTGAGGGGTGGCCAGTCCTCTTCTGGCTGTGCCGGGTGGAGATTATAACAGAACATGGTCAAGATGTTCAAACGTTCATAGATGATCAGCTGGGTCAAATAATAATCACAGTGGTTGTAGAGGGTGCAACAGGTCAGCACCTCAGGAGTAAATGTCAGTTGGTTTTTCATAGCCGATCATTCAGAATTAGAGACAGCAGGTGAGGCAGAGAGAGAGTCGAAAACAGCAGGTCCGGGACAGGTAGCAAGTCCAATGAACAGGTCAGTGTTCCATAGCCGCAGGCAGAAACAGTTGAAACTGGAGCAGCAGCACGACCAGGTGGACTGGAGACAGCAAGGAGTCATCAGGCCAGGTAGTTCTGAGGCATGGTCCTAGGGCTCAGGTCTTCCGGGAGGAGACAACCCCAAGCCATTTAAACTGGAACAACCATTTCAGTAACGGGTGCAAAACATCTAACTAAATGATTGGATTAGTTTAGATAATGTATGTTATTTATCTTTGTCTAGCATGTACATACAAAAACACAGATATTAAAAACAATACCCCAAAATCAACCTGCAGTAGAGCATGCTGGGAAAAAAAGTGATTTTTTTTATTATAACCTACAAAAGTAAAGTTGGTGTGACATCTCATTTAGTTTTGAGTTAGTACCACATAAATATTTTGAAGTAATAATGACTTTTCATTGACTTTAAGTACAACTTACTAGAAATATTTGAGTTAAGAAATGCCTTGGATTTTACAGTGCAGGAAACCTGTGAGCCAGTAGCGTTGTGGTTAGGTTGCAGTAGCGTTGTGGCTAGGTTGCAGTAGCATTGTGGTTAGGTTGCAGTAGCATTGTGGTTAGGTTGCAGTAGCGTTGTGGTTAGGTTGCAGTAGCATTGTGGTTAGGTTGCAGTAGCGTTGTGGTTAGGTTGCAGTAGCGTTGTGGTTAGGTTGCAGTAGCGTTGTGGTTAGGTTGCAGTAGCGTTGTGGTTAGGTTGCAGTAGCGTTGTGGTTAGGTTGCAGTAGCGTTGTGGTTAGGTTGCAGTAGCGTTGTGGTTAGGTTGCAGTAGCGTTGTGGTTAGGTTGCAGTAACGTTGTGGTTAGGTTGCAGTAGCATTGTGGTTAGGTTGCAGTAGCATTGTGGTTAGGTTGCAGTAGCGTTGTGGTTAGGTTGCAGTAGCGTTGTGGTTAGGTTGCAGTAGCATTGTGGTTAGGTTGCAGTAGCATTGTGGTTAGGTTGCAGTAGCGTTGTGGTTAGGTTGCAGTAGCGTTGTGGTTAGGTTGCAGTAGCATTGTGGTTAGGTTGCAGTAGCGTTGTGGTTAGGTTGCAGTAGCATTGTGGTTAGGTTGCAGTAGCGTTGTGGTTAGGTTGCAGTAGCGTTGTGGTTAGGTTGCAGTAGCATTGTGGCTAGGTTGCAGTAGCGTTGTGGTCAGGTTGCAGTAGCATTGTGGTTAGGTTGCAGTAGCGTTGTGGTTAGGTTGCAGTAGCATTGTGGTTAGGTTGCAGTAGCGTTGTGGTTAGGTTGCAGTAGCGTTGTGGTTAGGTTGCAGTAGCGTTGTGGTTAGGTTGCAGTAGCGTTGTGGTTAGGTTGCAGTAGCATTGTGGTTAGGTTGCAGTAGCGTTGTGGTTAGGTTGCAGTAGCGTTGTGGTTAGGTTGCAGTAGCGTTGTGGTTAGGTTGCAGTAGCGTTGTGGTTAGGTTGCAGTAGCATTGTGGCTAGGTTGCAGTAGCGTTGTGGTCAGGTTGCAGTAGCATTGTGGTTAGGTTGCAGTAGCGTTGTGGTTAGGTTGCAGTAGCATTGTGGTTAGGTTGCAGTAGCGTTGTGGTTAGGTTGCAGTAGCGTTGTGGTTAGGTTGCAGTAGCGTTGTGGTTAGGTTGCAGTAGCGTTGTGGTTAGGTTGCAGTAGCATTGTGGCTAGGTTGCAGTAGCGTTGTGGTCAGGTTGCAGTAGCGTTGTGGTTAGGTTGCAGTAGCGTTGTGGTTAGGTTGCAGTAGCGTTGTGGTTAGGTTGCAGTAGCGTTGTGGTTAGGTTGCAGTAGCGTTGTGGTTAGGTTGCAGTAGCGTTGTGGTTAGGTTGCAGTAGCGTTGTGGTTAGGTTGCAGTAGCGTTGTGGTTAGGTTGCAGTAGCGTTGTGGTTAGGTTGCAGTAGCGTTGTGGTTAGGTTGCAGTAGCGTTGTGGTTAGGTTGCAGTAGTGTTGTGGTTAGGTTGGGGTAGCGGTGGGTTAGGTTGGGGTAGCGTTGAGGTTAGGTTGGGGTAGCGTTGTGGTTAGGTTGCAGTAGCGTTGTGGTTAGGTTGCAGTAGCGTTGTGGTTAGGTTGCAGTAGCGTTGTGGTTAGGTTGCAGTAGCGTTGTGGTTAGGTTGCAGTAGCGTTGTGGTTAGGTTGCAGTAGCGTTGTGGTTAGGTTGCAGTAGCGTTGTGGTTAGGTTGCAGTAGCGTTGTGGTTAGGTTGCAGTAGCGTTGTGGTTAGGTTGCAGTAGCGTTGTGGTTAGGTTGCAGTAGCGTTGTGGTTAGGTTGCAGTAGCGTTGTGGTTAGGTTGCAGTAGCGTTGTGGTTAGGTTGCAGTAGCGTTGTGGTTAGGTTGCAGTAGCATTGTGGTCAGGTTGCAGTAGCGTTGTGGTTAGGTTGCAGTAGCGTTGTGGTTAGGTTGCAGTAGCGTTGTGGTTAGGTTGCAGTAGTGTTGTGGTTAGGTTGGGGTAGCGGTGGGTTAGGTTGGGGTAGCGTTGAGGTTAGGTTGGGGTAGCGTTGTGGTTAGGTTGCAGTAGCGTTGTGGTTAGGTTGCAGTAGCGTTGTGGTTAGGTTGCAGTAGCGTTGTGGTTAGGTTGCAGTAGCGTGGTAGGAGATCGACATATCAATTCAAACAATGATAACGTGTATCTGCCTGTAAGTTTCTAGTATCACTGTGTTTGTGTGTGTTTCTGCTTGTGCGTATTTCTGTGTTTGTGTGTTTGTGTGTCTGTAAGGCAGTAATCCTGAAATATGGAGACTGTGCTGGGGGCGAATGATCCTATAGCACTATTCAGCACACACACTTAATCTGCCACAAAACCACACAGCTAAAATGTCAACCTGTCGCTGTTATTGTATCCCCTCCCCAATCCCCTCTCCCTCTTCTCCTCCCTCCCTTACTCAATCCTCCCTCCCTCCAACAATCCCCTCTCCCTTCCTTCCTCTTCTCCCTCCCTCAATCCCCTCTCCCTCCGTTCGTCTCCTCCCTCTCCCCTCATCTCCTCCCTCTCCCTTCGTCTCCTCCCTCCCTCTTCTCCTCCGTCCCTCAATTCTCTCTCCCTCCCTCTTCTCCTCCCTCCTTCTTCCAGCTTTACCTTCCACTTCCTCTTGTTTGCCAACCTCCTCTTTCCACCTCTCATCCCCTGCCTTCCTTCAATTCCCTCCTTTACCTCCGACCTCTCTTCCTAAAGGACATGGTTTTCCCTGTCTGACCACACAGATACACCAGAGAGTATGAGATCTCTCTCCTCTCTCCCTCCCTCCTTCCTCTCTACCATATATAAACCAGGTCTGACTAGACTGTGAAAACACCTGCCATATTGTTGCTTGGCACTTGGGTTGACTACACAGTTTCTACCAGATATAAACCAGGTCTGACCACACAGATACACCAGAGAGTATGAGATCTCTCTCCCTCCCTCCCTCCTTCCTCTCCTTGTTTTGTTTCCACCTCTCTCAGCCCTTGAGGAAAGAATCCCACACATTTAATAAGAAAACACCTGCCGTTTTGTTGTTTGGTACTAAACCAGAAGGTCTGGTCTGACTACACTGTGTCTACCAGATATAAACCTGGTCTGACTACACTGTGTCTACCAGATATAAACCTGGTCTGACTACACTGTGTCTACCAGATATAAACCTGGTCTGACTACACTGTGTCTACCAGATATAAACCAGGTCTGACTACATGGAGGTCTGACTACACTGTGCCTACCAGATATAAACCAGGTCTGACTACATGGAGGTCTGACTACACTGTGTCTACCAGATATAAACCTGGTCTGACTACACTGTGTCTACCAGATATAAACCAGGTCTACCAGATATAAACCAGGTCTGACAACACGGA
Organism: Oncorhynchus tshawytscha; assembly: GCF_018296145.1. Classification (NCBI taxonomy): domain Eukaryota; kingdom Metazoa; phylum Chordata; class Actinopteri; order Salmoniformes; family Salmonidae; genus Oncorhynchus; species Oncorhynchus tshawytscha. The sequence goes on along the minus strand of NC_056458.1, from coordinate 51,133,986 downwards.
GGTCTGAATACATGGAGGTCTGACTACACTGTGTCTACCAGATATAAACCAGGTCTGACTACACTGTGTCTACCATATATAAACCAGAAGGTCTGGGTTGACTACACTGCATGTATTAAGGATTCCTCTCACTGTTTATGTGTGTGTGTGTGTGTGTGTGTGTGTGTGTGTGTGTGTGTGTGTGTGTGTGTGTGTGTGTGTGTGTGTGTGTGTGTGTGTGTGTGTGTGTGTGTGTGTGTGTGTGTGTGTGTGTGTGTGTGTGTGTGTGTGTGTGTGTGTGCGTGTGTGTGACTGTGTGTGTGTCTGTGTCTGTGTTTGTGTGTCTCAGCACGTCCCATGTCAGCGAGACAAATCAGGGCTTTGAGCAGAGGAGAGAGAAAGCCTGCCTGCGTAGAGATAGGAGGTGGGAAGGAGACACAATGTGTTTGGCTGGGCCCTGTTCCCTCTCCAACTCGTGAAAGAAGTGAATTGGAATAGGTTTGAAATCAAACTGCGTTAACCTATATGAACATTTCAACAGTTGCTTCAGGACTGCTGTACTTACCATACTACATAGTATGGTGTGTGTGTGTGTTCATCGTAGCGCTTGATGGTTTTTGCAACTGCACTTGAAGAAACTTTCAAAGTTCTTGAAATGTTCCTGATTGACTGATCTTCATGTCTTAAAGGCCTGTCGTTTCTCTTTGATTTTTTGAACTGTTCTTGGTCTTTTACCAAATAGGGCTATCTTCTGTATACCACCCTACCTTGTCACAACACAACTGATTGGCTCAAACGCATTAAGAAGGAAAGAAATCCCACAAATTAGCTTTTAACAAGGCACATCTGTTATTTAACTTCTTGGTGACTGGGGGTAGTATTGAGTAGTTTGGATGAATAAGGTGCCCAGAGTAAACTGCCTGCTACTCAGCCATTAAAGCTAGAATATGCATATAATTACTATATCTGGATAGAAAACACTCTGAAGTTTCTGTCTGTGAGTATAACAGAACTCATATGGCACGTGAAAACCTGAGAAAAATCCAACCAGAAAGTGTGAAATCTGAGGTTTGTCGGTTTCAAACTCATAGCCTATCGAAGTTACAGTGGGATATTGGTCATTGTTGCACTTCCTAAGCCTTCCACTAGATGTCAACAGTCTTTAGAACCTTGTTTGATGCTTCTACTGTGAAAGGCGACTGAATGAGAGGGGATTGAGCCAGGTGTCTGGCAGATTACCACGAGCTCATGATGCGCAGTCATGTGAAAGTTAGCTCTCGACTGAATGAGAGGGGATTTAGCCAGGTGTCTGGCAGATTACCACAAGCTCATGATAAGCGATCATGTGAAAGTTAGCTCTCGACTGAATGAGAGGGGATTTAGCCAGGTGTCTGGCAGATTACCACGAGCTCATGATGCGCGGTCATGTGAAAGTTAGCTCCCAACTGAATGAGAGGGGATTTAGCCAGGTGTCTGGCAGATTACCACGAGCTCATGATAAGCGATCATGTGAAAGTTAGCTCTCGACTGAATGAGAGGGGATTTAGCCAGGTGTCTGGCAGATTACCACGAGCTCATGATGCGCGGTCATGTGAAAGTTAGCTCTCGACTGAATGAGAGGGGATTTAGCCAGGTGTCTGGCAGATTACCACGAGCTCATGATAAGCGGTCATGTGAAAGTTAGCTCTCGACTGAATGAGAGGGGATTTAGCCAGGTGTCTGGCAGATAACCACGAGCTCATGATGCGCGGTCATGTGAAAGTTAGCCACGTTCCATTGCTTTTCTACAGACAAAGGAATTCTCCGGTTGGAACATTATTGAAGATTTATGATAAAAACATCGTAAAGATTAATTCTATACTTAGTTTGACATGTTTCTACGACCTGTAATATAACTTTTTGGACATTTTGTCCGACGTTCGGCTGGACCTGAACACCTCAACACTAACAAAAGGAGGTATTTGGACATAAATGATGAACTTTATCGAACAAATCAAACATTTATTATGGAACTGGGATTCCTGGGAGTGCACACTGATGAAGATCATCAAAGGTAAATTAATATTTATCATGCTATTTCTGACTAATGTTGACTACACAACATAGCGGATATCTTTTTGGCTGTTTTGGTCTCTGAGCTCAGATTATTGCATGTTATGCTTTTTCCAGTTTTTTCTTAAATCTGACACAGCGGTTGCATTAAGAAGAAGTTTATCTGAAGTTCCATGTATAATAGTTGTATCTTTTATCGATGTTTATTTTGAGTATTTCTGTAAATTGATGTGGCTCTCTGCAAAATCACTGCATGTTTTGGAACTACTGAACATAACACGCCAATGTAAAATGAGATTTTGGGATATAAATATGCACTTTATCGAACAAAACATACATGTATTGTGTAACATGAAGTGCTATGAGTGTCATATGATGAAGATCATCAAAGGTTAGTGATTCATTTTGTCTCTATTTGTACTTTTTGGACTCCTCTCTTTGACTGGAAAAACGGCTGTGTTTTCCTGTGACTAGGCTCTTACCTAACATAATCGTTTGTGGTGCTTTTGCTGTAAAGCCTTTTGAAATCAGACACTGTGGCTGGATTAATGAGAATTGTATCTTTAAAATGGTGTAAAATACTTGTATGCTTGAGGATTATTGAGGATGCATCCCGAATATCCCAGAGAAGTTAATTGAAATGCAATCCAGGTGAAATGCAATCTAATAAAGCTGGTTGAGAAAATGCAAGAGTGTGCAAAGCTGTCATCGAGGCAAAGGGTGGCTACTTTTCAGAATTCCAAATATATATATTTTTATTTAACATTGGTTATTACATGATTCCATATGTGTTATTTCATAGTTTTGATGTCTTCACTATTATTCTACAATGTAGAAAATTAAAATTGTACAAATTAAGAAAAACCCTTGAATGAGTAGGTGATCTATTACTTTTGACGTGTAATGTAGTTATATTTGGCCACCCGTGACAGTAAATGTCATTCCTGTTCATGTTAAAATTCACTGCTTCTTCAATAATTTTGCACATGACATTTTATATACAATTAATAACATTATTATTTACATATTCCAACAAAGTGTTAACTCTCCCTACAGTGGGAGGACACAACACCGTGATGTAGCATAGGCACTTGAGGAAATCATACTCAAATCAAATCAAATATTATTTGTCACATACAACATTGTGATATAGTGGGAGGACACAACCCTGTGATGTAGTGGGAGGGCACCGTGATGTAGTGGGAGGACAAAACACTGTGATGTAGTGGGAGGACAAAACACTGTGATGTAGTGGGAGGACACAACACCGTGATGCAGTGGGAGGACACAACCCTGTGATGTAGTGGGAGGACACAACACCGTGATGTAGTGGGAGGACACAACCCTGTGATGTAGTGGGAGGACACAACACCGTGATGTAGTGGGAGGACACAACCCTGTGATGTAGTGGGAGGACACAACACCGTGATGTAGTGGGAGGACACAACACCGTGATGTAGTGGGAGGACACAACACCGTGATGTAGTGGGAGGACACAACACCGTGATGTAGTGGGAGGACACAACACCGTGATGTAGTGGGAGGACACAAAACCGTGATGTAGTGGGAGGACACAACACCGTGATGTAGTGGGAGGACACAAAACCGTGATGTAGTGGGAGGACACAACACCGTGATGTAGTGGGAGGACACAACACCGTGATCTAGTGGGAGGACACAACACCGTGATCTAGTGGGAGGACACACCACTGTGATGTAGTGGGAGGGCACATCACTGTGATGTAGTGGGAGGACACCGTGATGTAGTGGGAGGACACAACACCGTGATGTAGTGGGAGGACACAACACCGTGATGTAGTGGGAGCACACAACACCGTGATGTAGTGGAAGGGCACAACACTGTGATGTAGTGGGAGGACACCGTGATGTAGAGGGAGGACACGGCACCATGATGTAGTGGGAGGACACGGCACCATGATGTAGTGGGAGGACACGGCACCATGATGTAGTGGGAGGACACATTAATTTGACACATTAATTCCATTAAAAATAGCGCTATATGATCTATTTCTAATTTACACTTTTGCTGTGAGAGGGAGAGGTAAGGAGAAGGTGAGAGAGAGAGAGTTAGGAGAAGGTGAGAGAGGGAGAGAGGTAAGGAGAAGGTGAGAGAGGGAGAGAAGGAGGTAAAGGGGGAGAGAGGGAGGTAAAGGGGAGAGAGGGAGAGAGGGAGGTAAAGGGGAGAGAGGGAGGTAAAGGGGAGAGAGGGAGAGAGGGAGGTAAAGGGGGCGAGAGGGAGGTAAAAGGGGGAGAGAGGGAGGTAAAGGGGAGAGAGGGAGAGAGGGAGGTAAAGGGGGAGAGAGGTAGGTAAAGGGGAGAGAGGGAGAGCGGGAGGTAAAGGGGGAGAGAGGGAGGTAAAGGGGAGAGAGGGAGAGAGGGAGGTAAAGGGGAGAGAGGGAGAAAGGGAGGTAAAGGGGAAAAAGGGGGGAGGGAGGTAAAGGGGGAGAGAGGGAGGTAAAGGGGGAGAGAGGGAGGTAAAGGGGTAGAGAGTGAGGTAAAGGGGGAGAGAGGGAGGTAAAGGGGAGAGAGGTAGGTAAAGAGGGAGAGAGAGAAAGATACAGAGAAAGGGAGATGAAAGCAGAAGGAGAAGAACAAGGTGGTTATAATATGGGCTCCTCTGGGGAGACTGCCATCTTGGCCAGCAGTGTTAGTTCCACACACACACACACACACACACACACACACACACACACACACACACACACACACACACACACACACTCACACACACACACACACACACACACACACACACACACACGCACATGCACACGCACACACAGGCACACACAGGCACACACACACACACACATGGACACACACACACACAAACCTGCACACACACACACACACACACACAGATGAGCACACACACACACCCATGGACAGTCTGCTGTATTGACATGGATCGATTTGAGGTCCAGAGGACATAGCTCCTTCGATTAGCAGCAGTCTATAAGAAAAAAGAAAGGAGAAAGGAGGGAGGAAATGAAAGAGGAGAGAGAACAACAGACAGAATAGAGGAGAGAATAACAGACAGAATAGAGGAGAGAGAATAACAGACAGAATAGAGGAGAGAGAACAACAGACAGAATAGAGGAGAGAGAACAACAGACAGAATAGAGGAGAGAGAACAACAGACAGAATAGAGGAGAGAGAACAACAGACAGAATAGAGGAGAGAGAATAACAGACAGAATAGAGGAGAGAGAACAACAGACAGAATAGAGGAGAGAGAACAACAGACAGAATAGAGGAGAGAGAACAACAGACAGAATAGAGGAGAGAGAACAACAGACAGAATAGAGGAGAGAGAACAACAGACAGAATAGAGGAGAGAGAACAACAGACAGAATAGAGGAGAGAGAATAACAGACAGAATAGAGGAGAGAGAATAACAGACAGAATAGAGGAGAGAGAACAACAGACAGAATAGAGGAGAGAGAATAACAGACAGAATAGAGGAGAGAGAACAACAGACAGAATAGAGGAGAGAGAACAACAGACAGAATAGAGGAGAGAGAACAACAGACAGAATAGAGGAGAGAGAACAACAGACAGAATAGAGGAGAGAGAATAACAGACAGAATAGAGGAGAGAGAATAACAGACAGAATAGAGGAGAGAACAACAGACAGAATAGAGGAGAGAGAACAACAGACAGAATAGAGGAGAGAGAACAACAGACAGAATAGAGGAGAGAGAACAACAGACAGAATAGAGGAGAGAGAATAACAGACAGAATAGAGGAGAGAACAACAGACAGAAAAGAGGAGAGAATAACAGACAGAATAGAGGAGAGAGAATAACAGACAGAATAGAGGAGAGAGAATAACAGACAGAATAGAGGAGAGAACAACAGACAGAAAAGAGGAGAGAATAACAGACAGAATAGAGGAGAGAGAACAACAGACAGAATAGAGGAGAGAGAATAACAGACAGAATAGAGGAGAGAGAATAACAGACAGAATAGAGGAGAGAGAACAACAGACAGAAAAGAGGAGAGAGAATAACAGACAGAATAGAGGAGAGAGAATAACAGACAGAAAAGAGGAGAGAGAATAACAGACAGAATAGAGGAGAGAGAATAACAGACAGAATAGAGGAGAGAGAATAACAGACAGAATAGAGGAGAGAGAATAACAGACAGAAAAGAGGAGAGAGAATAACAGACAGAATAGAGGAGAGAGAATAACAGACAGAAAAGAGGAGAGAACAACAGACAGAAAAGAGGAGAGAACAACAGACAGAATAGAGGAGAGAACAACAGACAGAATAGAGGAGAGAGAATAACAGACAGAATAGAGGAGAGAGAACAACAGACAGAAAAGAGGAGAGAGAACAACAGACAGAAAAGAGGAGAGAACAACAGACAGAAAAGAGGAGAGAACAACAGACAGAATAGAGGAGAGAGAATAACAGACAGAATAGAGGAGAGAGAACAACAGACAGAAAAGAGGAGAGAACAACAGACAGAAAAGAGGAGAGAACAACAGACAGAATAGAGGAGAGAACAACAGACAGAATAGAGGAGAGAGAATAACAGACAGAATAGAGGAGAGAGAACAACAGACAGAAAAGAGGAGAGAGAATAACAGACAGAATAGAGGAGAGAGAATAACAGACAGAATAGAGGAGAGAACAACAGACAGAATAGAGGAGAGAGAACAACAGACAGAATAGAGGAGAGAGAATAACAGACAGAATAGAGGAGAGAGAACAACAGACAGAAAAGAGGAGAGAACAACAGACAGAATAGAGGAGAGAGAACAACAGACAGAATAGAGGAGAGAGAATAACAGACAGAAAAGAGGAGAGAGAATAACAGACAGAAAAGAGGAGAGAACAACAGACAGAAAAGAGGAGAGAACAACAGACAGAATAGAGGAGAGAACAACAGACAGAATAGAGGAGAGAGAATAACAGACAGAAAAGAGGAGAGAACAACAGACAGAAAAGAGGAGAGAACAACAGACAGAATAGAGGAGAGAACAACAGACAGAATAGAGGAGAGAACAACAGACAGAATAGAGGAGAGAGAACAACAGACAGAAAAGAGGAGAGAACAACAGACAGAATAGAGGAGAGAGAATAACAGACAGAATAGAGGAGAGAGAACAACAGACAGAAAAGAGGAGAGAACAACAGACAGAAAAGAGGAGAGAACAACAGACAGAATAGAGGAGAGAACAACAGACAGAATAGAGGAGAGAACAACAGACAGAATAGAGGAGAGAGAACAACAGACAGAAAAGAGGAGAGAACAACAGACAGAATAGAGGAGAGAACAACAGACAGAATAGAGGAGAGAGAACAACAGACAGAATAGAGGAGAGAGAACAACAGACAGAATAGAGGAGAGAACAACAGACAGAATAGAGGAGAGAACAACAGACAGAATAGAGGAGAGAACAACAGACAGAATAGAGGAGAGAACAACAGACAGAATAGAGGAGAGAACAACAGACAGAATAGAGGAGAGAGAACAACAGACAGAAAAGAGGAGAGAACAACAGACAGAATAGAGGAGAGAACAACAGACAGACACACCACCTCAGTGTTAACAGTGGTCTTCCTATAGGACACACCTCCTCAGTGGTCTTCCTACTAGGACACACCTCCTCAGTGTTAACAGTGGTCTTCCTACTAGGACACACCTCCTCAGTGTTAACAGTGGTCTTCCTACTAGGACACACCAGTGGTCTTCCTATAGGACACACCTCCTCAGTGGTCTTCCTACTAGGACACACCTCCTCAGTGTTAACAGTGGTCTTCCTACTAGGACACACCAGTGGTCTTCCTATAGGACACACCTCCTCAGTGGTCTTCCTACTAGGACACACCTCCTCAGTGTTAACAGTGGTCTTCCTACTAGGACACACCACCTCAGTGTTAACAGTGGTCTTCCTACTAGGACACACCAGTGGTCTTCCTATAGGACACACCGCCTCAGTGTTAACAGTGGTCTTCCTATAGGACACACCACCTCAGTGTTAACAGTGACTCTTCCTACTAGGACACACCTCCTCAGTGTTAACAGTGACTCTTCCTACTAGGACACACCTCCTCAGTGTTAACAGTGGTCTTCCTATAGGACACACCACCTCAGTGTTAACAGTGGTCTTCCTATAGGACACATCTCCTCAGTGTTAACAGTGGTCTTCCTGCTGGGACACACCACCTCAGTGTTAACAGTGGTCTTCCTGTTGGGACACACGCCTCAGTGTTAACAGTGATCTTCCTGTTGGGACACACCACCTCAGTGTTTAAATCATTGGCCCACACTGGTCATCCTGTCTTCCTCTACACACAATGATCTAATATATTGTTCTCTCCTTTCTACATATCTTCATCCCTTCCCTCTCCTTCTCCACAACTTCATCCTCCTCCTCCTCATCCTCCTCCCCATTCTTCTCCCCATCCCGCTCCTCCCCATCCTCCTCCTCTTCCCCCTCCTTCTCCCTCATCCTCTTCCTCCTCCTCCTCCTCCTCCTCCTCCACCTACTCCTACACCTCCTCATATTCTTCCCACCCCGCTCTTCCTCCTCCCCCCTCCTCCTCCTCCCCTTCATCCTCCTCCCCATCCTCCTCCTCCTCCCCATCCTCTTCCCACCCCGCTCCTCCTCCTCCTCCTCCTCCACCCCTTCCTCCTTCTTTATGCTCCTCCTCCTCCCCATCCTTGCTTTGTTGGTGGGTTCTGCAGTGACGGCACAGAAGAGCAAATTGAGAGGTGAGTTGATGGATAGTTACTATACTAGTTACTATACTAGTTACTATACTAGTTACTATACTAGTTACTATACTAGCTGTCTGTTCTAGTGTTACTATACTAGTTACTATACTATACACGGTCAGCTCTAGTTTCTAAACTAGTTACTATACTAGTTACTATACTAGTTACTATACTAGCTGTCTGTTCTAGTGTTACTATACTAGTTACTATACTAGTTGCTATACTAGCTGTCTGTACTAGTGTTACTATACTAGTTACTATACTAGCTGTATGTTCTAGTGTTACTAAACTAGTTACTATACTAGTTACTATAGTAGTTACCAAACTAGTTACTATACTAGCTGTCTGTTCCAGTGTTACTATACTAGTTACTATGCTAGCTGTCTCTTCTAGTAGTTACTATACTAGTTACTATACTAGCTGCCTGTCCTAGTGTTACTATACTAGCTGTCTGTTCTAGTGTTACTATACTAGTTACTATACTAGTTTCTATACTAGTTACTATTCTAGTTACTATACTAGCTGTCTGTTCCAGTGTTACTATACTAGTTACTATGCTAGCTGTCTCTTCTAGTAGTTACTATACTAGTTACTATACTAGCTGTCTGTTCTAGTGGTACTATACTAGCTGTCTGTTCTAATGTTACTATACTAGTTTCTATACTAGCTGTCTGTTCTAGTGTTACTATACTATTTACTATACTAGTTACTATACTAGCTGTCTGTTCTAGTGTTACTATACTAGTTACTATACTAGTTACTATACTAGTTACTATACTAGCTGTCTGTTCTAGTGTTACTATACTAGTTACTATACTAGCTGTCTGTTCTAGTGTTACTATACTAGTTACTATACTAGTTACTATACTAGTTGTATGTTCTAGTGTTACTATACTAGTTACTATACTAGCTGTCTGTTCTAGTGTTACTATACTAGCTGTCTGTTCCAGTGGTACTATACTAGTTACTATACTAGCTGTCTGTTACAGTGTTACTATACTAGTTACTATACTAGATGTCTGTTCTAGTGTTACTATACTAGTTACTGTACTAGTTTCTATACTAGTTACTATACTAGTTACTATACTTGTTACTATACTAGCTGTCTGCTCTAGTGTTACTATACTAGTTACTATACTAGTTTCTATACTAGTTACTATACTAGTTACTATACTAGCTGTCGGTTCTAGTGTTACTATACTAGTTACTATACTAGCTGTCTGTTCTAGTTTTACTATACTAGTTACGATACTAGCTGTCTGTTCTCGTGTTACTATACTAGCTGTCTGTTCCAGTGGTACTATACTACTTACTATACTAGCTGTCTGTTCTAGTAGTTACTATACTAGTTACTATACTAGTTACTAGTAATCTAATCTAAGCTAGATGCCCTCAATCTCACACAAATCATCAAGGAACCCACCAGGTACAACCTTAAATCTGTAAACAAGGGCACCTTCATAGACGTCATCCTGACCAACTGGCCCTCCAAATACACCTCCGCTGTCTTCAACCAGGATCTCAGCGATCACTGCCTCATTGCCTGTATCCGCTACGGAGCCGCAGTCAAACGACCACCCCTCATCACTGTCAAACGCTCCCTAAAACACTTCTGTGAGCAGGCCTTTCTAATCGACCTGGCCTGGGTATCCTGGAAGGAAATTGACCTCATCCCGTCAGTTGACGATGCCTGGTCATTCTTTAAAAGTAACTTCCTCACCATTTTAGATAAGCATGCTCCGTTCAAAAAATGCAGAACTAAGAACAAATAGCGCCCATGGTTCAACCCAGACCTGACTACCCTCGACCAGCACAAAAATATCCTGTGGCGGACTGCAATAGCATCGAATAGTCCCCGCAATATGCAACTGTTCAGCGAAGTCAGGAACCAATACACGCAGTCAGTCAGGAAAGCTAAGGCCAGCTTCTTCAGGCAGAAGTTTGCATCCTGTAGCTCCAACTCCAAAAAGTTCTGGGACTCTGTGAAGTCCATGGAGAACAAGAGCACCTCCTCCCAGCTGCCCACTGCACTGAGGCTAGGTAACACGGTCACCACCGATAAATCCATGATTATCGAAAACTTCAACAAGCTGGCCATGCCTTCCGCCTGGCTACTCCAACCTCGGCCAACAGCTCCGCCCCCCCCCCGCAGCTACTCGCCCAAGCCTCTCCAGGTTCTCCTTTACCCAAATCCAGATAGCAGATGTTCTGAAAGAACTGCAAAACCTAGACCCATACAAATCAGCTGGGCTTGACAATCTGGACCCTCTATTTCTGAAACTATCCACCGCCAATGTCGCAACCCCTATTACCAGCCTGTTCAACCTCTCTTTCATATCGTCTGAGATCCCCAAGGATTGGAAAGCTGCCGCAGTCATCCCCCTCTTCAAAGGGGGAGACACCCTGGACCCAAACTGTTACAGACCTATATCCATCCTGCCCTGCCTATCTAAGGTCTTCGAAAGCCAAGTCAACAAACAGGTCACTGACCATCTCGAATCCCACCGTACCTTCTCCGCTGTGCAATCTGGTTTCTGAGCCGGTCACGGGTGCACCTCAGCCACGCTCAAGGTACGGTGGGACCTTGCCTAGGCTTTCGACTCTTATCGGCAGACTCAGTGGCCTCGGTTTTTCGGATGACTGCCTTGCCTGGTTCACCAATTACTTTGCAGACAGAGTTCAGTGTGTCAAATCGGAGGGCATGCTGTCCGGTAACTAGTATAGAAACTAGTATAGTAACTAGTATAGACGTGTTGAAGGAGGCGTGAGTGAAGGAGGCTTTGTTGCGGAATAGAAAGCCGATTCTTGATTTGATTTTCGATTGGAGATGTTTGATATGAGTCTGGAAGGAGAGTTTACAGTCTAGCCAGACACCTAGGTACTTATAGATGTCCACATATTCAAGGTCGGAACCATCCAGGGTGGTGATCCTGATCAGGCGTGCGGGTGCAGGCAGCGAATGGTTGAAAAGCATGCAATTGGTTTTACTAGCGTTTAAGAGCAGTTGGAGGCCACGGAAGGAGTGTTGTATGGCATTGAAGCTCGTTTGGAGATTAAATAGCACAGTGTCCAAGGACGGGACGGAAGTATATAGAATGGTGTCGTCTGCGTAGAGGTGGATCAGGGAATCTCCCGCAGCAAGAGCAACATCATTGATATATACAGAGAAAAGAGTCGGCCCGAGGGTTGAACCCTGTGGCACCCCCATAGAGACTGCCAGAGGACCGGACAGCATGCCCTCCGATTTGACACACTGAACTCTGTCTGCAAAGTAATTGGTGAACCAGGTAAGGCAGTCATCCGAAAAACCGAGGCTACTGAGTCTGCCGATAAGAATATGGTGATTGACAGAGTCGAAAGCCTTGGCAAGGTCGATGAAGACGGCTGCACAGTACTGTCTTTTATCGATGGCGGTTATGATATTGTTTAGTACCTTGAGCGTGGCTGAGGTGCACCCGTGACCGGCTCGGAAACCAGATTGCACAGCAGAGAAGGTACGGTGGGATTCGAGATGGTCAGTGACCTGTTTGTTGACTTGGCTTTCGAAGACCTTAGATAGGCAGGGCAGGATGGATATAGGTCAAATCAAATCAAATCAAATCAAATTTTATTTGTCACATACACATGGTTAGCAGATGTTAATGCGAGTGTAGCGAAATGCTTGTGCTTCTAGTTCCGACAATGCAGTAATAACGAGCAAGTAATCTAACTAACAATTCCCAAAAAAACTACTGTCATACACAGTGTAAGGGGATAAAGAATATGTACATAAGGATATATGAATGAGTGATGGTACAGAGCAGCATAGGCAAGATACAGTAGATGATATCGAGTACAGTATATACATATGAGATAAGTATGTAAACCAAGTGGCATAGTTAAAGTGGCTAGTGATACATGTATTACATAAGGATGCAGTCGATGATATAGAGTACAGTATCAACGTATGCATATGAGATGAACAATGTAGGGTAAGTAACATTATATAAGGTAGCATTGTTTAAAGTGGCTAGTGATATATTTACATCATTTCCCATCAATTCCCATGATTAAAGTGGCTGGAGTAGAGTCAGTGTCATTGACAGTGTGTTGGCAGTAGCCACTCAATGTTAGTGGTGGCTGTTTAACAGTCTGATGGCCTTGAGATAGAAGCTGTTTTTCAGTCTCTCGGTCCCAGCTTTGATGCACCTGTACTGACCTCGCCTTCTGGATGGCAGCGGGGTGAACAGGCAGTGGCTCGGGTGGTTGGTGTCCTTGATGATCTTTATGGCCTTCCTGTAGCATCGGGTGGTGTAGGTGTCCTGGAGGGCAGGTAGTTTGCCCCGGTGATGCGTTGTGCAGACCTCACTACCCTCTGGAGAGCCTTACGGTTGAGGGCGGTGCAGTTGCCATACCAGGCGGTGATACAGCCCGCCAGGATGCTCTCGATTGTGCATCTGTAGAAGTTTGTGAGTGCTTTTGGTGACAAGCCGAATTTCTTCAGCCTCCTGAGGTTGAAGAGGCGCTGCTGCGCCTTCCTCACGATGCTGTCTGTGTGAGTGGGCCAATTCAGTTTGTCTGTGATGTGTATGCCGAGGAACTTAAAACTTGCTACCCTCTCCACTACTGTTCCATCGATGTGGATGGGGGGGTGTTCCCTCTGCTGTTTCCTGAAGTCCACAATCATCTCCTTAGTTTTGTTGACGTTGAGTGTGAGGTTATTTTCCTGACACCACACTCCGAGGGCCCTCACCTCCTCCCTGTAGGCCGTCTCGTCGTTGTTGGTAATCAAGCCTACCACTGTTGTGTCGTCCGCAAACTTGATGATTGAGTTGGAGGCGTGCATGACCACGCAGTCGTGGGTGAACAGGGAGTACAGGAGAGGGCTCAGAACGCACCCTTGTGGGGCCCCAGTGTTGAGGATCAGCGGGGAGGAGATGTTGTTGCCTACCCTCACCACCTGGGGGCGGCCCGTCAGGAAGTCCAGTACCCAGTTGCACAGGGCGGGGTCGAGACCCAGGGTCTCGAGCTTGATGACGAGCTTGGAGGGTACTATGGTGTTGAATGCCGAGCTGTAGTCGATGAACAGCATTCTCACATAGGTATTCCTCTTGTCCAGATGGGTTAGGGCAGTGTGCAGTGTGGTTGAGATTGCATCGTCTGTGGACCTATTTGGGCGGTAAGCAAATTGGAGTGGGTCAAGGGTGTCAGGTAGGGTGGAGGTGATATGGTCCTTGACTAGTCTCTCAAAGCACTTCATGATGACGGATGTGAGTGCTACGGGGCGGTAGTCGTTTAGCTCAGTTACCTTAGCTTTCTTGGGAACAGGAACAATGGTGGCCCTCTTGAAGCATGTGGGAACAGCAGACTGGTATAGGGATTGATTGAATATGTCCGTAAACACACCGGCCAGCTGGTCTGCGCATGCTCTGAGGGCGCGGCTGGGGATGCCGTCTGGGCCTGCAGCCTTGCGAGGGTTAACACGTTTAAATGTCTTACTCACTTCGGCTGCAGTGAAGGAGAGACCGCATGTTTCCGTTGCAGGCCGTGTCAGTGGCACTGTATTGTCCTCAAAGCGGGCAAAAAAGTTATTTAGTCTGCCTGGGAGCAAGACATCCTGGTCCGTGACTGGGCTGGGTTTCTTCCTGTAGTCCGTGATTGACTGTAGACCCTGCCACATACCTCTTGTGTCTGAGCCGTTGAATTGAGATTCTACTTTGTCTCTGTACTGGCGCTTAGCTTGTTTGATAGCCTTGCGGAGGGAATAGCTGCACTGTTTGTATTCAGTCATGTTACCAGACACCTTGCCCTGATTAAAAGCAGTGGTTCGTGCCTTCAGTTTCACACGAATGCTGCCATCAATCCACGGTTTCTGGTTAGGGAATGTTTTAATCGTTGCTATGGGAACGACATCTTCAACGCACGTTCTAATGAACTCGCACACCGTATCAGCGTATTCGTCAATGTTGTTGTCTGACGCAATACGAAACATCTCCCAGTCCACGTGATGGAAGCAGTCTTGGAGTGTGGAGTCAGCTTGGTCGGACCAGCGTTGGACAGACCTCAGCGTGGGAGCTTCTTGTTTTAGTTTCTGTCTGTAGGCAGGGATCAACAAAATGGAGTCGTGGTCAGCTTTTCCGAAAGGGGGGTGGGGCAGGGCCTTATATGCGTCGCGGAAGTTAGAGTAACAATGATCCAGGGTCTTTCCACCCCTGGTTGCGCAATCGATATGCTGATAAAATTTAGGGAGTCTTGTTTTCAGATTAGCCTTGTTAAAATCCCCAGCTACAATGAATGCAGCCTCCGGATAAATCGTTTCCAGTTTGCAGAGAGTTAAATAAAGTTCGTTCAGAGCCATCGATATGTCTGCTTGGGGGGGGATATATACGGCTGTGATTATAATCGAAGAGAATTCTCTTGGTAGATAATGCGGTCTACATTTGATTGTGAGGAATTCTAAATCAGGTGAACAGAAGGATTTGAGTTCCTGCTGGCTGCACCGCTTCGGATTGCGTCTCTCCAGTTAGCCATGTTTCCGTGAAGCAAAGAACGTTACAGTCTCTGATGTCCCTCTGGAATGCTACCCTTGCTCGGATTTCATCAACCTTGTTGTCAAGAGACTGGACATTGGCAAGAAGAATGCTAGGGAGTGGTGCACGATGTGCCCGTCTCCGGAGTCTGACCAGAAGACCGCTTCGTTTCCCTCTTTTTCTGAGTCGTTTTTTTTTTGGTCGCTGCATGTGATCCACTCGGTTACACTGGTTGTGAGGCAGAACACCGGATCCGCATCGCGAAAAACATATTCTTGGTCGTACTGATGGTGAGTTGACGCTGATCTTATATTCAGTAGTTCTTCTCGGCTGTATGTAAAGAAACCTAAGATGACCTGGGGTACTAGTGTAAGAAATAACACGTAAAAAAACAAAAAACTGCATAGTTTCCTAGGAACGCGAAGCGAGGCGGCCATCTCTGTCGGCGCCGGAAGACCAGTCTGTAACAGTTTGGGTCCAGGGTGTCTCCCCCTTTGAAGAGGGGGATGACTGAGGCAGCTTTCCAATCCTTGGGGATCTCAGACGATATGAAAGAGAGGTTGAACAGGCTGGTAATAGGGGTTGCGACAATGGAGGCAGATAGTTTCAGAAATAGAGGGTCCAGATTGTCAAGCCCAGCTGATTTGTACGGGTCCAGGTTTTGCAGCTCTTTCAGAACATCTGCTATCTGGATTTGGGTAAAGGAGAACCTGTAGAGGCTTGGGCGAGTAGCTGCGGGGGGGGGCGGAGCTGTTGCCCAAGGTTGGAGTAGCCAGGCGGAAGGCATGGCCAGCCGTTGAGAAATGCTTGTTGAAGTTTTCGATAATCATGGATTTATCGGTGGTGACCGTGTTACCTAGACTCAGTGCAGTGGGCAGCTGGGAGGAGGTGCTCTTGTTCTCCATGGACTTCACAGTGTCCCAGAACTTTTTGAAGTTGGAGCTACAGGATGCAAATTTCTGCCTGAAGAAGCTGGCCTTAGCTTTCCTGACTGACTGCGTGTATTGGTTCCTGACTTCCCTGAACAGTTGCATATCGCGGGGACTATTCGATGCTAGTGCAGTCTGCCACAGGATGTTTTTGTGCTGGTCGAGGGCAGTCAGGTCTGGAGTGAACCAAGGGCTATATCTGTTCTTAGTTCTGCATTTTTTGAACGGAGCATGCTTTTCTAAAATGGTGAGGAAGTTACTTTTAAAGAATGACCAGGCATCCTCAACTGACGGGATGAGGTCAATGTCCTTCCAGGATACCCGGGCCAGGTCGATTAGAAAGGCCTGCTCACAGAAGTGTTTTAGGGAGCGTTTGACAGTGATGAGGGGTGGTCGTTTGACTGCGGCTCCGTAGCGGATACAGGCAATGAGGCAGTAATCGCTGAGATCCTGGTTGAAGACAGGTGTATTTGGTGGGCCAGTTGGTCAGGATGACGTCTATGAGGGTGCCCTTGTTTACAGATTTAGGGTCGTACCTGGTGGGCATCTAGCTTAGATTGTAGGACTGCCGGGGTGTTAAGCATATCCCAGTTTATGTCACCTAACAGAACAAACTCTGAAGCTAGATGGGGGGCGATCCATTCACAAATGGTGTCCATTGCACAGCTGGGAGCTGAGGGGGGTCGGTAGCAGGTGGCAACAGTGAGAGACTTATTTCTGGAGAGAGTAATTTTCAAAATTAGTAGTTCGAACTGTTTGGGTATGGACCTGGAAAGTATGACATTACTTTGCATGCTATCTCTGCAGTAGACTGCAACTCCTCCCCCTTTGGCAGTTCTATCTTGACGGAAAATGTTATATAGTTGGGTATGGAAATCTCAGAATTTTTGGTGGCCTTCCTGAGCCAGGATTCAGACACGGCAAGGACATCAGGGTTAGCAGAGTGTGCTAAAGCAGTGAGTAAAACAAATTTAGGGAGGAGGCTTCTGATGTTGACATGCATGAAACATGCAAGGCTTTTTCGATCACAGAAGTCAACAAATGAGGGTGCCTGGGGACATGCAGGGCCTGGGTTTACCTCCACATCACCCGCGGAACAGAGGAGGAGTAGAATGAGGGTGCGGCTAAAGGCTATCAAAACTGGTTGCCTAGAGCGTTGGGGACAGAGAATAAAAGGAGCAGATTTCTGGGCATGGTAGAATATATTCAGTGCATAATGCGCAGACAGGGGTATGGTGGGGTGCAGGTACAGCGGAGGTAAGCCCAGGCACTGGGTGATGATGAGAGAGGTTGTATCACTGGACATGCTGGTTGTAATGGGTGAGTTCACCGCATGTGTGGGAGGTGGGACAAAGGAGGTATCAGGGGTATGAAGAGTGGAACTAGGGGCTCCATTGTAAACTAAAACAATGATAACTAACCTGAACAACAGTATACAAGGCATATTGACATTTGAGAGAGACATACAGCGAGGCATCAAGTAATCACAGGTGTTGAATTGGGAGAGCTAGCTAAAACAGTAGCTAAAACAGTAGGTGAGACAACAACAGCTAATCAGCTAACACAACATCAGCAGGTAAAATAGCATTGACTATACTAGCTGTCTGTTCTAGTGTTACTATACTAGCTGTCTGTTCCAGTGGTACTATACTAGTTACTATACTAGCTGTCTGTTCTACTAGTTACTATACTAGTTACTATACTAGCTGTCTGTTCTAGTGTTACTATACTAGTTACTATACTAGTTACTATACTAGTTGTCTGTTCTAGTGTTACCATACTAGTTACTATACTAGTTACTATACTAGCTGTCTGTTCTAGTGTTACTATACTCGTTACTATACTAGTTACTATACTAGTTACTATACTAGTTACTATACTAGTTGTCTGTTCTAGTGTTACTATACTAGTTACTATACTAGCTGTCTGTTCTAGTGTTACTATACTAGTTACTATACTAGTTACTATACTAGCTGTCTGTTCTAGTGTTACTATACTAGTTACTATACTAGTTACTATACTAGCTGTCTGTTCTAGTGTTACTATACTAGTTACTATACTAGCTGTCTGTTCTAGTGTTACAATACTAGTTACTATGCTAGTTACTATTCTAGTGTTACTATACTAGTTACTATACTAGCTGTCTGTTCTAGTGTTACAATACTAGTTACTATGCTAGTTACTATTCTAGTGTTACTATACTAGTTACTATACTATACACGGTCAGCTCTAGTTTCTAAACTAGTTACTATACTAGTTACTATACTAGTTACTATACTAGTTGTCTGTTCTAGTGTTACTATACTAGTTTCTATACTAGTTACTATACTAGTTGTCTGTTCTAGTGTTACTATACTAGTTACTATACTAGTTACTATACTAGTTACTATACTAGCTGTCTGTTCTAGTGTTACTATACTAGTTGCTATACTGGTTACTATACTGGTTACGATACTAGCTGTCTGTTCTAGTGTTACTATACTAGTTTCTATACTAGCTGTCTGTTCTAGTGTTACTATACTAGTTACTATACTGGCTGTCTGTTCTCGTGTTAATATACTAGTTACTATACTAGTTACTATACTAGTTGTCTGTTCTAGTGTTACTATACTAGTTACTACACTAGCTACTGCCTGTTCACCCCGCTATCATCCAGAAGGCGAGGTTAGTACAGGTGTATCAAAACTGGGACCGAGCGACTGAAAAACAGATTCTAACTCAATGCCACCAGACTGTTAAACAGCCATCACTAACTCAGAGAGGCTGCTACTTAGGCTGAGACCCAATTACTGGACACTTTAACAAATGGATCACTAGTCACTTTAAATAATGCCACTTTAATAATGTTTACATACCTTACATTCCTCATCTCATATGAGATATTGTATATAATCAGTCATCACTCATCTTAATGTACTTATTCTCATTCACCCCTTTAGACGTGTGTATTAGGTAGTTGGGGAATTTGTTAGATTGCGTGTTAGATATTACTGCACGGTCGGATCTAGAAGCACAAGCATTTCGCTACACTCACATTAACATCTGCTAACTATGTGACCAATCAGATTTGATTTGATTGATGTGGTTTGATACAAACCCACATACACACACACACACACACACACACACACACACACACACACCTAAACACACACACACATACACACACACACACCTAAACACACATCCACACATACACACACTAATTAATTCTTCTGTGTTTGATAGTCATTTCCGTGGCCGTCCTGAACATTTTAGGCCTGTGTAATCTAATAGCAAATCTGAGAAACATTACATTGACTGGTTTACAGTCCTCCAACCTCATACCCTGCCTGGTTGTAGATTTTGTAACTCTCTGTGGACTAGAACAATGTCAGGGTTCTAGGTTATAGAGTATTGGCATTATAGTAATAGTAGGTTGTTGTGTAAAACCTTATATTGTGTAGAAATATGGTAGAAATATGATAGATAAAGACCACAAAGATTAGTTATATTTTATTCCGCCTGGAGAGAGGGAAGCAACTCACCAATGTCATAGCAGGAAATGGAATAGCCTATTTCAGATGCTAAGTATATCTGCCGTACAGAGGTCAATTAAACTTGCCCCACCCACGGGTAAAGAGATAGAGAGAGAGAGGATAAAGAGATATATGAGAGGAAGGGGGATAAGAAAGGGAGTAGAGAGAGCAGTAAGAGGATGAGACAGAGAGAGGAGAGAGAGACTGTGTGTGTGTGTGTGTGTGTGTGTGTGTGTGTGTGTGTGTGTGTGTGTGTGTGTGTGTGTGTGTGTGTGAGAGAGTGAGAGAGAGAGTGAGAGAGAGAGAGAGAGAGACTGTGAGAGAGAGACTGTGTGAGTGAGAGAGAGAGAGAGAGAGAGAGAGAGAGAGAGAGAGAGAGAGAGAGAGAAGAGAGAAGAAGAGGGGGAGAGAAGGAGTAGAGAGAGAAGGAATAGGATGATAGTAGAGAGGAAGGGTGAGAGAAAGACAGAGAGAAGAGAAGAGAAGAGGGGGTGAAGAGAGGAAGTAGAGAGAGCAGGAAGAGGATGAGAGAGAGAGAGAGAGTAGAGAGGACGGGGGGGAGAGAGACAGATAGAAGAGAGGAGGGGGAGAGAGAAAGCATGTAAGAATGAGAGAAGAAAGTGACAGCGTAATGTCCCTCAGGGAGTGTCAATGAGTACATGAGAGAGGGATTGATGGGGGGGAGGGAGGGAGGGAGGGAGGGAGGGAGGGAGGGAGGGAGGGAGGGAGGGAGGGAGGGAGGGAGGGAGGGAGGGAGGGAGGGAGGGAGGGAGGGAGGGAGGGAGGGAGGGAGGGAGGGAGGGAGGGAGGGAGGGAGGGAAGTGCAGGAGGGAAGGAGCGGAGGAAGGTGAGAAGAGAGATGGAGAGGAAGATGAGTTGAGGTGAGGTGAGGTGAGGTGAGGCGATGCAATGAGATGAAACAGAGGACAGCTACACTGAAGAATGTGTCTACAATAGTTTGTTCTTTCTTAGACAGGAAGAATGTGTCTACCGTAGTTTGTTTATTTGTACAGTTCTGACATCTGTAGATCAGTTCTGAGCAGGTTTTCAGTAAAACCTGCTCAGGACAGGAGGGAAGAGAGAGAAGACATGAAAGATGGGGAGTAGGGAAGAAAGAGAGGAATGAAAGAGATTCTGGTGACAGGCCATGCTTCATGAAAAACCTACATGAATAAAATATTCCTCCAGCAGCCCAGATCCATTTCTCTCTGTCGATCTATCCCAGTCTTTCCTGTTCCTCCTCTCTCTCACATGCACCGTCAACCCCAGGAGACCTTCATCAGCACTGTTAATGACCCATGCTCCTCGCCTCACCTCTCTACCTCCTCATCCATCACTTCCCATCCCTCTCTTCTCCCTCCTTTGTCTCTCTTCTCATCGGTCTCTTCTCCCTCTCTCTCCTGCCTCCCTCTCTCTCTCTCTCTCTCTCTCTCTCTCTCTCTCTCTCTCTCTCTCTCTGTATCTCTCTCTCTCTCTGTCTCTCAACCTGACCTCTATCTCTCTCTCCTCCCTCTTAATCTGTCCTCTTTCCTCCATCTCTTTTCTCCCAGTCCTCTCTCCTCCCCGTCTCTCTCTCCACCTGGCCTCTACTCTCCTCTCTCCTCCCTCTCTTTCTCTCCCCATTTCTCTCTACTCTCCTCTCTCCTCCCCCTCTCTCTCTCCACCTGGCCTCTACTCTCCTCTCTCCATCCTCTCTTTCTCTCCCCATTTCTCTCTACTCTCCTCTCTCCATCCTCTCTTTCTCTCCCCATTTCTCTCTACTCTCCTCTCTCCTCCCCCTCTCTCTCTCCCCATTTCTCTTTACTCTCCTCTCTCCTCCCTCTCTTTCTCTCCCCATTTCTCTCTACTCTCCTCTCTATTCCCTCTCTTTCTCTCCCCATTTCTCTCTACTCTCCTCTCTCCTCCCCCTCTCTCTCTCCACCTGGCCTCTACTCTCCTCTCTCCTCCCTCTCTTTCTCTCCCCATTTCTCTCTACTCTCCTCTCTCCTCCCCCTCTCTCTCTCCCCATTTCTCTCTACTCTCCTCTCTCCTCCCCCTCTCTCTCTCCCCATTTCTCTCTACTCTTCTCTCTCCTCCCTCCCTTTCTCCCCACTGCCCTTTCTCACCTCCCTCCTCCCTCTCCTCTCTCTCCACCTCAGCTCCCCTGGTCTAGCTGTCTCAATTGTAAAATTGTCTCATCCCCGGTGTTCATACATCCACTTCACGGTCAAATAGCTCCCTCTTACACAGGTGAACGTGGAGAGAGGGAAGGAAGAGTGAGAGAGAGACAAAGCAAAAACAGCAATTTCTCTAAACGTCCCATGTAACTCAATGGAAGTGCAATGGAAGACTTGTGGGCCTGGGTACATGGGGTTACGTAAACCATTTTATAAAACGGTTGTTCGTATTCTGGATTCTGATAGGTTGATATGCAGGTGTTGTGGGATAGAGGAAGGTGTGTCTGGGGTCAACCAGTACCTTGTCTAGAGAAGGTCTGGGGTCAACCAGTACCTTGTCTAGAGGAGGTCTGGGGTCAACCAGTACCTTGTCTGTAGGTTTGACTCCTAGGGTTGTCTGTGGGGTTGTCTCCTAGGGTTGTCTGTGGGTTTGTCTCCTAGGGTTGTCTGTGACTCCTAGGGTTGTCTGTGGTGTGACTCCTCGGGTTGTCTGTGGGTTTGTCTCCTAGGGTTGTCTGTGACTCCCAGGGTTGTCTGTAGTGTGACTCCTAGGGTTGTCTGTGACTCATAGGGTTGTCTGTAGGTTTGACTCCTAGGGTTGTCTGTGGCTTTGACTCATAGGGTTGTCTGTGGGTTTGTCTCCTAGGGTTGTCTGTGGGTTTGTTTCCTAGGGTTGTCTGGGACTCCTAGGGTTGTCTATGGTGTGACTCCTAGGGTTGTCTGTGGGTTTGTCTCCTAGGGTTGTCTGTGGGTTTGTCTCCTAGGGTTGTCTGTGACTCCTAGGGTTGTCTGTGGTGTGACTCCTAGGGTTGCCTGTGACTCCTAGGGTTGTCTGTGGTTTTGACTCCTAGGGTTGTCTGTGGGTTTGTCTCCTAGGGTTGTCTGTGACTCCTAGGGTTGTCTGTGGCTTTGACTCCTAGGGTTGTCCGTGGCTTTGTCTCCTAGTGTTGTCTGGGACTCCTAGGGTTGTATATGGCTTTGACTCCGAGGGTTGTCTGTGGCTTTGACTCCTAGGGTTGTCTGTGGGTTTGTCTCCTAGGGTTGTCTGTGACTCCTAGGGTTGTCTGTGGCTTTGGCTCCTAGGGTTGTCCGTGGGTTTGTCTCCTAGGGTTGTCTGTGGTGTGACTCCTAGGGTTGTCTGTGGCTTTGACTCCTAGGGTTGTCTGTGACTCCTAGGGTTGTCTGTGAGTCCTAGGGTTGTCTGTGGGTTTGACTCCTGGGGTTGTCTGTAGGTTTGACTCCTAGGGTTGTCTGTATGTTTGACTCCTAGGGTTGTCTGTAGGTTTGACTCCTAGGGTTGCCCGTATGTTTGACTCCTAGGGTTGTCTGTATGTTTGACTCCTAGGGTTGTCTGTATGTTTGACTCCTAGGGTTGTCTGTAGGTTTGACTCCTAGGGTTGTCTGTATGTTTGACTCCTAGGGTTGTCTGTATGTTTTGACTCCTAGGGTTGTCTGTATGTTTGACTCCTAGGGTTGTCTGTAGGTTTGACTCCTAGGGTTGTCTGTATGTTTGACTCCTAGGGTTGTCTTTATTCTTGACTCCTAGGGTTGTCTGTATGTTTGACTCCTAGGGTTGTCTGTAGGTTTGACTCCTAGGGTTGTCTGTATGTTTGACTCCTAGGGTTGTCTGTAGGTTTGACTCCTAGGGTTGTCTGTAGGTTTGACTCCTAGGGTTGTCTGTATGTTTGACTCCTAGGGTTGTCTTTATTCTTGACTCCTAGGGTTGTCTGTATGTTTGACTCCTAGGGTTGTCTGTAGGTTTGACTCCTAGGATTGTCTGTGTGTTTGACTCCTAGGGTTGTCTGTATGTTTGACTCCTAGGGTTGTCTGTGGGTTTGAAATGACAACGTTATTACGGCCGATTCGGTATAAATCATTGCATTTTGCACCAGAAAATGGTCCTCTTTGAAGTCTCGTAAATTGATGAATTGTGTTTTTATTTGTCTATCAATCCCTCTTCCAGAAACTTCCACCTTACCTCATTAACCTTCAGACTTGTAAGTTAGCAGAGCCAGACTCAGGGGTTGAAAACCCTGGAGATCCTTACAATCTCCATTGAGTTCGTTAAATGATGGCTAAAGTGGCACCTCGCCTCGAGCTCCGATAAAAACATTGCAGGTTTCTACTTTTTTGTGTGTTTTTTTCTAGTGTTTTTCTTAAATGTTCTCAAAACTTCTTATGGCTGAAATCCCGTTAACAGGATGATATGAAAGTGCAGGGCGCCAAAATCAAAACAGAAATCTCATAATTACAATTCCTCAATTATACAAGTATTTTCTACCATTTTAAAGGTAATCTTGTTGCTTATCCCACCACAGTGTCCGATTTCACATAGGCTTCACAGCGAAAGCACCACAAACGATTATGTTAGGTCAGAGCCAAGTCACAGAAAAACACAGCTGTTTGATGATCTTCATCAGATGACACTCATAGGACTTCATGTTACACAATACATGTATGTTTAGTTCGAGAAAGTTCATATTTATATCAAAAAATCTCAGTATACATTGGCGTGTTATGTTCAGTAGTTCCAAAAACATGCAGTGATATTGCAGAGAGCCACATGAATTCACAGTACTCTATAAATGTTCATGTTAATGTCAACCATAAATGTGGATGAAAATAAAAGTGTTATGCATGGAACTTTAGATACACTTCCCCATCCCGGGTCCGGGAGCGTAATCATAGCCTGACACTAATTAGCATAACGCAACGGACATAAGTCTTCCTAGAAAATATTCCTATTCATGAAAATCACAAGTGAAATATATTGGAACACAGCTTAGCCTTTTGTTAATCACCCTGTCATCTCAGATTTTCAAAATATGCTTTACAGCCAAAGCAAGACAAGCATGTAAGTTTATCGATAGCCTAGCATAGCATTATGCCTTGCTAGCAGCAGGCAACCTTGTCACGAAAATCAGAAACACATACTGTGGTACTCTATTAATGGCACCGATGTTGCTGGTATACAGCGATGTCTTTGGGCCAGTCTTGCGAGCATGGTGTAGTCTACTTTTAGTTTTTAACTCATATGAAATGCCAGTAGACCTCCGGTGGCCTGTATCGATTCCTCTTTTCAGACTAAATGGAATGTAGCCCCTTGAAAGTGCCTCAACTACGGCATGTTTGTTTGT